>NW_010270035.1:0-2198 GCF_000690775.1 Eurypyga helias | reverse complement strand
CCCCCTCCATGTTCCTCTAAGCCCTCCCCCCAGTGCCTCCCAGTATACTCCAGTGTTCACTGGTGTCCCTCCCAGTGTCCCCCAGCACCTTCCAGTTCCCTCCGCTGCCTCCCAGTGCCGCCAGTAAGTCCAAGTGTCTCTCCCAGTGCCTCCCAGTATGTCCCAGTGCCCCTCAATGTCCTCCACTCCCCCCCGGCTGCCTCCCAGTCCCCTCCCAGTATAACCCAGTGCCTCCCAGTACAACTCACAAGTACTCCAGCAGCACCAGCCCGGCAAAGGCCCCGTCCCCGATGGTCCCCACGCGCCCGGCAGTGACCAGCCTGTGGGGACACACGACTGCCACCCTCGGGGACACCCCACCGCCACCCCCAGGAACACCCTGCAGACTCTTGGGGGGCTCTGGGGACACTTCAGGAACCCTGGGGACATCCTGGGGACCTCGGGGACACCCCACTGACACTCCCAAGGACACCCCGGGTACACTCAGTGGACCTGGGGGACACTCGGGGGACCCTGGGGACACCAGAGGGACCGTGGGGACACCCAAGAACCTTGGGGGTGACCCTGGAGACCTTGGGGCCACCCATGGGGACCTGAGGGACACCCTGGGGACGCTGCAGGGACCTTGGGGACACTGCGAAGGCCTTAAGGTCACCTTGGGGACACCTGGGGGACTTCAAGGCCACCCTGGGGACACCCTTGGGGACACTGAAGGGACCTTGGGGACACCCTGAGAAGACCACGGGGCCCTTGGGGACATCCTCAGGGACATGTTGGGGATGGGGGTGGGGACCTTGGGGACATCCTCAGGGACATGGGGACACCGTGGGGACCTCAGGGACACGGTGGGGATGTCAGGGGGACCGTGGGGACACCGTGGGGACACGCTGGGGACGCCTTGGGGACCTTACAGCAGCTGCAGGGCCGGGGTGTCACGGAAGCTGCCCTCGCCCAGGACGTCGATGTGCCACCGCACCAGGGACCTGCACAAACGGGGTTAACTGGGCCAAACTGGGGGAAACTGGTGTCAAACTGGGCTAAACTGGGAGAAATCAGGGCTAAACTGGGACACACCAGTCCTCAACTGGGCTAAACTGGGAGAAATCAGGACCAAACTGGGACACACCAGTCCTGAACTGGGCTAAACTGGGAGAAATCAGGGCTAAACTGGGACACACCAGTCCTCAACTGGGCTAAACTGGGAGAAATCAGGACCAAACTGGGACACACCAGTCCTGAACTGGGCTAAACTGGGAGAAATCAGGACCAAACTGGGATGCACCAGTCCTCAACTGGACTAAAACTGGGAGAAATCGGGGCTAAACTAGGAAACACCAGTCCTGAACTGGGTTAAACTGGGAGAAATCAGGGCTAAACTGGGACACACCAGTCCTCAACTGGGTTAAACTGGGAGAAATCGGGGCTAAACTAGGAAACACCAGTCCTGAACTGGGTTAAACTGGGAGAAATCAGGGCTAAACTGAGACACATCTGTCCTCAACTGGGCTAAACTGGGGAAAACAGGTGTCAAACTGGTATAAACTAGGAAACACCAGTCCTGAACTGGGTTAAACTGGGAGAAATCAGGGCTAAACTGGGACACACCAGTCCTCAACTGGGCTAAACTGGGACAAAGTGGACCAAACCAGGACCAAACTGTGACAAATCAGCCCTAAATTGGGGGGAAAAAGGTCTAAACTGGGCCAAACCAGTGACAGACTGGGACATACTGGGCCAGACCAGGGCCAAGCTGAGCCAAAGCAGTCCTGAACTGGTGTAAACTGGTCCAAACTGGGAGAAACGAGGGCTAAACCGGGGGAAAACAGGACCAAAGTGGGAAAAGCTAGCCCTGTAGTGGGTTAAACTGGGCCATACTGGGTGGATAAATCATGAAGTGGGACAAACTGGGAGAAATCAGGCTAAACTGGGCTAAACTGGGCCAAACCAGTCCCAGACTGGGCCAAACCGCTCCTGAACTGGGCTACACTGGGAGAAACCAGGGATAAATTAGGACAAACTGGACCAAACTGGGCCAAGACCAAACTGCGCTAAATTAGGCCAGTTCAGTCTCAAACTGGTCTAAACTGGGAGGAGCTGGGGCTGAACCGGGCCAAACAAGTCCTGAACTGGGCTAAACTGGGCTAAACCAGGACCAAACTGGGCCAAACCAGTCCTAAACTGGGTTAAACTAAGACTAA
>NW_010270034.1:54929-75554 GCF_000690775.1 Eurypyga helias | reverse complement strand
GGGAAATAGTGAATGAATTGCATATATTGTTTCTCTTGTGCATACAGCTTTTGCTTTAATAGGTTTAAGCAACAGGGAAGTGTTCAAGCATCTGTGTGTTGCTTAGCTGCCTAGCAGGGTTAACCCACAGCAATTAGCGAAGAAGAGACTTTTAAGTAAGAATGCTTCTTATGTTTTGCCTATTACTGTTCAGATTTGTTGTTGTTTTTATTGATAGAAATGAAATTTCACTCTCTTCATGTCCAGCTTTTCATAAGTTTGTCATTACTCATTGCCCTATCTTAATGAGTTTGTTACTAAGATAATGACAGAATAGTTACAAATTAAGAGTCCAACTTCATCACTAAACTGGTTACAGATGCTGTATGGGGTTTTTGACCTTTGTTTAAATTCAGATATCTCCAATAAACTTTTGTATTATATTCTGTGAAGAGCTAGCTAATTAAGAATGTACCATTTATTTCTGTAGTTCAGACTTGTTTAATAGGTGTTATGTCTAATGAAGCACATATTTGAACTAAGGCCAGTGAGACCTTTAAAAAATTTGCAGGTATGCTATCTCAGAATCCCAGTATGGTACATCTTTCCTCTAAAGAAGCTAAATTCTGGGTTTATAACATGATATATGGATTGGTTACATTTCTTTGACTTTTACATCCATAAATCATTTAGAGAACCTTCCATACTTTTAAAATTATTTGTGTTTAATTTTAAAATGTTGTGTTAACTTTTTTCATTAAAAAGAAAAGGCATGACATGGATAACCCATAAAGTAGTGTTCATTTCAATGTAGGTAGTGAGTTAATGTCAAAGACAGTGGTGATGTGCCTGTTGGACTGCCTGTGTTGTTATAATGGCTGCATTACTGCCACCACCATAATGGTCTGTACTCCTCCAATATACTTGGAGAAAATCACTTTTGGATTATGTCTTCACTATCAGTATTGAGCCAGTCCTGGAAGAGGACAGATGGATGGATGGACTGTATCAGAACTAGATCTACAGAATTGAGCATGCAATTATGCTGGAATTAGCACTACTAGAGTAACACTGCACTGCCTTTAGACTATTATAGCAATAATTCAGACAAAGATGTGAAAATCTGAGTTATCACAGTGTAGGCATTCCTAATAGAGTTTCTGTCAATATTGGGAGCTCTTATTTTAATGTTTCAAGGTGTGACATGGTCTTAAAAAGGCCCATATCCTTTTAAAAGATAAATGTGATTCAGAACCACACATGGCTATTTTTCCAAAGGTGTTTAATCCCTTCTTCCAAACCACAGAACTTCTCTTCATGGTTTTCAGCAGTTGCACTGGAAGTGTGTGAAATAATGTGGATTCTAGTTTAAGGTACTCAATTCTTCTAATGGATTAGTGTGGGTGCTTAATGATTTTACTTACTCCATTCCCCAAAGGTGGGCAATGGTGGGAGGAAAGAAACAAGTTGGCAAATCATGATTTCAAAGCCTGCTGAAAGCACATTCAGGAAGTTTGTAGTAGAGCAAATATCTGAATTCCAAGCAGAGAATTGATGTAGTGCCAACTAGATTACAGTGGGTTTGTTTTAACACCCTAAATAAATTAATAACAGACAAATGGCTGTTTTCTACTGTAGTGCCACTTTCTTTGGGGAATTTTTAAGGATTATGGAAAAAAAAGGAGTTCCATTATTACTGATTTAGAACTCTACAATTTATTGCATTTTATTTCTGGCACCCTGTGGCTTAGAATTTATTTGTGTTTTCCTTATCTATATATATTTTACTATATTAGTCTGAGTTCACAAAGTACTTTTTTTTTAAGTAGTTTCAAATTATTTTAGAGCATATGATTATAGAAAGAAAAATAGTTAAAAGTTTAGGGAAACTGTGTTCATCAAGTGACAGAAAAGCAACTGAATGAACATTGCAGCTAAAAAATCCTCATTTTTTTGTTATCATTACACCTTACTTAAACTGATCTGCATACCAGAGAGCATTTTATGAGATGAAATTTTCAGTACCATGATGCAATCAGACTTAGTAGAATGTAGTAGGATACAAACTACTTTGTTCTTTTTTATCAGCTCTGTTTAAACTTATCAGAAAGTCAGATCAAAACTATTATTCCATAATTTGAAATTCGTATCACATAAAATGAAAATACAAGTGTCCCTTTAGTGACCTAGAATTAATGTTTTCAAATAGGTGCTTTGAGACAGTGAAATGATGCCTTGGACTTCAAAGGCACAAGAGCAATAACTCCACAACTTCAGTTCTGGTGTTTCAAAGAACATAATTCATACCAACTTGAACAATGATCTTCACTGGTAAGAAAGGTTCTTACCTTTTTATAGATTCATACTGTTGTCATAGCTGAATAAAATATTGTCTTCTTTGAGTGTTGTGCCATTTTTATTTTAAAAATCCCACAAACCTCACCTCCCTTGTAATGATTATTACCCCAGTTATTCACAAGTGCTGAGGAAACCAAGTCTTTGTTCAGATCCTATTACAGTAGATATTCTATAAATACAATTAAAAAAATAGCTTCTTCTCAAGTCGTTGGGTATTACAGACAAATTGACAGGCAAATAAAACCTATAATCTGAGAAAATCTATACTGCAATGGGTAACTATCATGACACAGTAATGACCTAATTCAAAGATTTTTTTTTTCCTGTAGGACCAGTTAAAATTAGAAAGTTGTATTTACAGCAGTAACACAGATGACCTACTAAAACAAGATGTCTGTCCCAACCAGAGACTGTTACTGTGCAAAATACCAGTGAATGTCAGTGGTCATGGCAGATTTAGCAATGTGATAACGAAGTTAGTTCTCAAACTGCCTTGAAAACTGATGGGGCTAAGAAGGAACAGGGATGGCTCTTAAAAAGGGATAAAAAGAAATTACTACTGGTATGAGAAGATAGACTGGACTGTGGGATTGAATATATTTTTATTTCTATTTTACTGAAAAACTAAACCTCCATTAAATTACAAAAATAACTTATTATTTTTTATGCATTATCACGCTCTGTGTCTCAAGGAATTGTTAATCCTTACTTTAGTGTTTTTATTGAAGACTTTTCTCTGTCTTTGGGTGGTATGAGTAGCAATGTGGAACTAAGAAAAAAAAACCCCAGAATCATCCAGATAAAGACCCACATGTATCCCTAGTTGTGGAAGACAACAACCTCTGTGCATTATCGTTGTTACAATTTCACCTGTTTGTGTCAAGGCTTAATTCTTTGCCCTTGTAAAAACTTACAAGCTTTTCTTTGGCATAAAATGCAAAATTTTTTCTACCTGTAACTGAAACCCATTTATATTTGGCAGTTCAATTTTTGTTTCTTCTCATAAAATTATTTAAGAGATAGAGACTGAAAAAGTGGGGAAGTTAATCCAGTTGACTTTAAATGAAGCTGCATGAGGAAAGCAAGGTGGAAAGATATGGGGTTCTATCAAATTTCATAGAGCTTCAAATATTCCCCAGAGAGTAAGAAGCTGGAAAAAAATTATCATTAAAAAAATTGGTTATTCATATACACTGACATTACTGATACCATTTAATAAGCTTCTAGAAATTAACTGTTTTAGAGGCAAATGTCTACAGGACACTTGTATGTGCAATGGATCTGTGTTTAAGGGCTTTGCAAATAGGGAATTTGAATAATGACTGGGTTACTCAGGTAACTACCCTACAACTGTACTTGGCGGTGTCTATTGTTTGTCTTAACACCTACTTTCTCACTTTTGAGATAATACTGACTTGAATGTTCAGTGCTGTTTTGACATGGATTTGTGAAGTCTAAATGTGTTTTCTGTAGTTACTGATATGCTTCACCCTGACAGAATACAAATCATCTGACTGCTGTTTTGAACTCTGAGGCTCTGGCCGTACATGCCAATATGATGTTAATTTGGGGTTTTTCTTTTTAAAAGGCTCTCCTATATGATGTTTAATCTAGTGATATAATAGTTTCAATCTGCAATGCAGCTTTAAAGATTCTACACTTCATATTTCAATTCTGTTTTCTTTGCCTTCAGTGGAACCTAAATTCAAGCTGCTAAAACATCAGTTTGTATTTACTTTGTTTCTTAGCTATCACAGAAATTAAACCAACTGTTCCATATGCTGTGGCTAACTTTTTAAAGAAGCCTGGGACGTGTGGTGGATCCACATTTATTTAAAGTAAAAGCTTAAAATCTTTCTTCAGTTTATACAGTTTTATAATCACTTCAACAACAGACATACAATGTTGGCAGTGAAATAATACAAAAGTGGCTTTTGAAAATTTAGTAAAAAGACAAAGAGTATGTTTGTACAGTGCCTTAGTCTCAATAATATTGAGGACTTGCTATTTACTGCTCTAACTTTTCACCTAAGCTGTTGTTGCAGTGTTTTTTCCAGAGCCTGTGTGGCCATATTCCCATGTGTTCTCATGCTGTTATTCTGCTGCTGTTGGTCTCAGGGTCTTGCATCTTCAAAACCTTAATATTATTGCAATGGCAGGTTCTCATGGGAAGCAACTACCATCGGCATGAGAATCACAGTGCTTCATTACCCTTCATCTTTTGTTTTGCAAATTTTACTTTGTACTCAGAGCTAAGCATAATTCATCACAGCAAGGTAGATATTAATTGTAAGGAATTTCAGTAAATACTATCCAATAATATATGTGAACAGGGACATGAAAGCCAGTAAATACGCAAAACTCATATTCCAAACAATTCTAATGGCATCAGAAAGAAGAATAACCAATGGGGAGTTTGAACAGGTTCCGCTGAGAAGAGAATAATACTAAGAAAAAAACATGGTGAAAATCATCTTCATAACTAGCACTTCCAGCACTTGGAGGAACCACCCAAGGGAGGATGCTCATCTGGGTTCTCTCTCTATCATTGCTTTTCCCTTTTCCCATAGGAATTTCCCTTCCATTCTTTCTTTCCCTCTCTCCTTCATTTCCTCCAAGGTAACCTTCACAGTTATCGTTGAGGTAAGCAGTCAGCTACACACTCTGCAAATGTTCATATATATGAACTTGGCTTAAGAGTCTTTCTGCGACAAGAATATGTTTAGTTAGAAAGTACCAATAGTTTTATGAACAAGAGAAGAAATAGAAAGTTGCAATATATATTGTAAATTTATTTTTTATCAGCCCCTTAATACAGTTGAAAATGGTCAGGTCTTGAGCATGGTTCTATCTGCCTCAGGTAACTAGATATTTTAGTTCAGGTTCGTGGTTTTTGTTTTGTTTGAATGGTTTTGTCTGTTTTATCCCTGAAGGAATAAATCATCCAGCTTCCCTAATTGCCCTTCTTGTCACTTGAGAATTGGAACAGAAATACCAGAAACACCCACCATTTTTGATCAGGTCAAAGAAACTTTTAATAGCTTGTATACTGATTTATCATCAGGAAAAAACATGTCCCCTCTGTATTTTAGAAATGATTTGGTTATATAACATTCTGCGTTTTTCAGAAGGCTTTTTCTCTCTTTCAATATCTAATGAGATAATACCTTTTAAATGTGGAAAAGTTCTAAAAATAAGTCTTACATATCTAACTGACTTGAAAATAATTTTTACTGTAACTTATTCAGGTATGCTTAAATATTAGCTTAAAATATAATTCCATGTTTAATTTACACAATGAAAAAAGCAGAGTAAGGAGATAAATTAGTTACTAATTCTGGAAAGATTTGACTACCTGATTATCAGGTATTACTTCTCACAGGTCATATACTATACCTTCACTTCAGAACATGTATTGTTTTTCAATTAGCTTTTAATTGTTTTAAATATTTGTGGGAAGATTTTTCTCTTTGTTTTTTTCCAGGCTGTGGGAGTCTGTATTGCTATGTGGGATTATTTTATATGAAATGCATAATTTTACACTTGATTTTGTTTTACTTTTTGACTCTCTGTCTACTCATTGATCAATTTACCAAAGTCTGAGCACCAGCTCTTCCTGCCAACATCCCCTGTAGCTGCCAAATGGATATGAACCACTGAAGACAACTTCTTTTTCCAGTTGTCCACTCATTCATCACCCACCTTGTTAAATAATTGTGCAAGCTGTATCTTGCCAAATTTGCTGTAGCTTACTATATGAGAGAATGTGTCAAAAGTTGTGATAAACTTTAAAACAAGCATCTTCTACCATTTAAATTGTTTTGGATAAAAACTAGCAGGAAGACTTCTAAATTTGTGTCTTAATGAGTATTAAGATGGCAGTTTATGATTGCTTTCCAACATATCAGATATATCTCTATTTGGATCAGTTTTTCTAAAACAAATTTGTGAAATGAATCTCTATTTAAACTTAGATAACTCCCATTAGGGACTAATCTACCAATGTACACATTTCAACAGTTAAAAGAATCTGATAAAGATAATATTTCTATTTCTGGACAATGCCTCTCTCAATCAATCTTAGTCATTCAAAGATTGGATTTAGTGTTTAACTTCAAGTTTATTTAGATTTTTGTGTAACCAAAACATGTGGCTGAAGTGTCCTCATGTTACACAAGATACAACTTAATTTTGTGTACATTGTTTCTATGTAAAGTATAGTGAAATTGCTAGGTAAATTATAGTGTCAAACATGATGTTTCTTCATTTGAACCTCTAGTTCTTTTTTTTTCACTTTCAAAAAGAACTGTCTGCAGCACAGTAAAGGAGAATCCTATTTTTCAAGAACTTAATCTAATTTGATGTTAACAATTCTGAGGGGAAAACCAAAATTCTCCCCTCACCCAGTAGAAACAGAAGTACTGTCAGACTTTTAAGTTGCCTTACATGGTGGTCTGTATAGCTCTCTCTGAAAAGGCAAGAACTTTGGGTTTGATTCAAAAAGAACTGTCTGCAGCACAGTAAAGGAGAATCCTATTTTTCAAGAACTTAATCTAATTTGATGTTAACAATTCTGAGGGGAAAACCAAAATTCTCCCCTCACCCAGTAGAAACAGAAGTACTGTCAGACTTTTAAGTTGCCTTACATGGTGGTCTGTATAGCTCTCTCTGAAAAGGCAAGAACTTTGGGTTTGATATTTTTTTCTACATTTCAATAACATATTTGGAAAGATATTACTGTATTTCATCCACTTCATTGTAGCCAATAAAACTGGAAAAGACTATAAGATAAGCTACCCAGTAAGCTGTAGAGAGACCTTTTTCAAAACTGGTTATATGATCTTGTTCATCATCTGTGCTGTGAAGTGAAAAGCATCTCTGTATAGTTCAGTTGGTGCTAGGATCAAAATAGTTTAGTCTAAGGGACTGTTTTTTCTTCACCTTTCGTATATGTTTACCACTATGATATTTGATAGTAGAAAGCTGTTGAAACATACCATGCACAGTGAATGAGAATGATTTACTGAGTAGAGAAACACACACTCTTCTGATGCACTATTAAAGTGAAGTAGCTAGTATCCTGCACAGACACACATACACTATATATAGAGAGTCAATCTCTTCAGTAAGTAAAGTAAAACTGTCCCTTGAACTTTTTTTTTATGTTGACAAAAGCTTCCTTTTTTTTATAAGTCTACAAAGTTGTCAGTTAGACAAGTATAAATAAAATTTTTTACTTACACTGCTGTATAAAGTACAGCTTGCTAGGAATTAAAAGTGTTCAAACCTCAAGCTGCAGAAGTAAAACATATTATTTCTGACATACAGAAATATATGAAAGAAAGGAATTACTTTTTATTGGACTTCAACATAGGTGTGCTAAGACAACTTAGCTAAGCAAAATAAAAGAGAAGGGGGCTACTGGTGGACAAAAAGGGGCTACTACTGGACATGAGCCGGCAGTGTGTGCTGGCAGCCCAGAAAACCAACTGTATCCTGAGTTGTATAAGGAGAAGCGTGGCCAGCAGGTCGAGGGAGGGGATTCTCGCCCTCTACTCTACTCTTGTGAGACCCCATCTGGAGTGCTGCATCCAGCTGTGGAGCCCACAACATCAGAAGGATATAGACTGGTTGGAGCGAGTCCAGAGGAGACCATGAAGATGCTCAGAGGGCTGGACCACCTCTGCTATTGGGACAGGCTGAGAGAGTTGGGCTTGTTCAGCCTGGAGAAGAGAAGGCTCTGGGCAGACCTCATTGCACCTTCTAGTATCTGAAGGGGCTACAAGGAAGCTGGGAGGGAACTTTTTACAAGGGCCTGTAGTGACAGGACAAGGAGTACTGGTGTAAATTGAAAGTGGGGAGGTTTAGATTAGATATCGGGAAGAAGTTCTACCCTGAGAGTGTGGTGAGGCACTGGAACAGGTTGCCCAGAGAAGCTGTGGATGCCCCATCCCTGGAAGTGTTCAAGGCCAGGCTGGATGAGGCTTTGAGCAACCTGGTCTAGTGGAAGGTGTCCCTGCCCATGGCAGGGGGGTTGGAACTGGATGATCTTTGAGGTCTCTTCCAACCCAAACCATTCTATGATTTTGAAATACATTAATTTTAAGGCATTTTTAGTAGTTTTGGACTACTTTGGAAGCAAGGTAGTATATACTATATATATATATTTATCAGATGTTACAATGGTTAAAAATTACTAAGGCCCATCTTTTTCTTCTTGATCTATCTTCTAGAAAGATGTAAGGGCATGATGTATTCCTTTAATCCAAAATCTGTCAAAATAAGGGTAATTTAAGACACTGCATTATTTCTCTTGCACATGTGAAATCCATCCATTTAGTATCTGAAGGTGTTTAGTAACTGGAGAAGAAGTTGGAAGAATTCCTTCCCTCTACCACTCCCTAGAAGCACTTGAAGCAGATGAGTAAGCAGACTAGATAAATGTCCGAGTACACCTTAGAACAAATGAAATGCTCTGAAGTTTTGGATCAAAACTACCTTGAACTTTCACTCTATATGTTTGAAACTGCATATTGAGAAGAGATGAAAAATTCAATTTCAAGTAATGAAAATGACACACCCAAGATGTATGATGCCTAGGCTTTCTGTTGGTTTTAGTTGGGTTAATTTTCCTCGTAATAGCTAGTATGAGACTATGCTTTGGATTTGTGCTGAGAGAATATTGATAATATACTGATGTTTTATTTGTTGCTAAGGAATATTTATATCAACCAAGGACTTTATCAGTTTCTGATACTGCACCTGTGTTCCTAACTTCTTCTCTAGAAGAAGCTGGGAGGGAACACTGCCAGGTCAGCTGACCCAAACAGACAAAAGGAACACTTTATGCCATCAAATGTCATGCTTGGTATAAAAGTTGTGGGAGTTACCCAGGAGGGGAATTGCTGTTTGGAGACTGGCTGAGTGTCGGTTGTTTGGTGCTAAGCAGCTACATAATTTTGTTTTCCTTCCCTTTTCTTCTCTAGAAGAAGCTGGGAGGGAACACTGCCAGGTCAGCTGACCCAAACAGACAAAAGGAACACTTTATGCCATCAAATGTCATGCTTGGTATAAAAGTTGTGGGAGTTACCCAGGAGGGGAATTGCTGTTTGGAGACTGGCTGAGTGTCGGTTGTTTGGTGCTAAGCAGCTACATAATTTTGTTTTCCTTCCCTTTCTAATTTTTTAAAAAATTATGTAATATTTTCACTATTATTACTAATATTTTCATTAGTTTTATTAATAGTGTTAGTATTATTAGTATAATTATTTTATTTAGTTTACTTTCGGTTATTAAAATGTTCTTATCTCAACCGACAAGTTCTCTTATCTTTTTCCTCCAATTCTCTCCCCCATCCCACTGGGGGAGAGGAAATGTGAGTGAGTGGCTGTGTGATACTTGGTTACTTACTGGGGCTAAAGCACGATAGGCTTCCTCCAGTTCTGTTCTGTGGTATTTGTATTGCCTGAAGGCTTGAAGATCCACTGTCTGCCTGTTTTCAAGGCAAGCAGAGCAGGCTTCCCACACAACTGACATAGTGGAATTTAGCAACAAATGGATATGCATTTCAGATAAAGTCTAAGCCTTTTAACATTTAGTTCAGGACATATCTGGGTCTGATTTGTTGTATTTCCTTTTTTTCCCCTTTTTATTCCTCCTGATCCAGTTTCTAATGTTATGATGCTTTTGTTTCCAGAGTTTCAGTGCTAGACAAAATAGAAACATAAAAGAAAAAACATAAACTCATTATCGCATTTTTCTCCAAATGCTTTATTGCCATTTAGAAGCTAAGAAATTACTCACAATGGCACTGGATAGTCAATAATTCATTCCTTTACTCACTCTTAAGGAGGATCAATCTCCTATTGAAGTCAATGACTAAGCTGCAGCTGTTTTCAATAAACACAAAATCAGATGTCTTTAGCATCCAGGTTGTCATCTATCTATTTAAAATGTGAAACAAAAAGATACGTCAATCAGAAAAAAAGATCTACTGACAAAAAATAATCCAAAAACTATACTGGACATTTATCAATCACACTCAAAAAAATCCCTGTATGATCAACTTTGTCCTGTCTTGGTCCAATAAAACATTTCTCATTTCCTTTGATATATTTCTGCTGAAAAAGTAGAGAATGGGGTTAAATGATCATTTTTCTTTCTAAAAGTAACCAAACCCTTGCAAATTTTTTTTAAGCCCAAAGTATTGTGAATTTTATTAGATAAAAACTTATTCAGGGAGAACTTAACTTCAGCATTAGAAAACTTTAGAAAAATAGATTTCTGATCCCACCAAAATTTTACTAAAACTCTTCAAAGAATCAATAGGAAGTAAAAGATTTGCAAAAGGCAGCCAGATATTTTATTTTCTTTCCTTACGGTTAAGTCATTATTATTTTACAAAAGTATTATAGATATTGATATTATTTATTATATAATTACTATTGAATCTAGTAGTTCAAATTAAGCATCAAATGTTGTAAATAAACACTGTAAGTATTTTCTGGTTTACCTCTCAGTCATTTACTTGAATGAATGTTCGGTATAACTTTTTCACTATGCAGTTTCAGTGTGCCTAATAAATAAATTACAAAAGACAATAATGAATATGAAAATGCAACAAATCACCTTTTATGTATCTCAGAAATGATAAAATAGGTCCTTTTGTTATGCCTAATTTTTATGTTGCTGAATAATTCAGTTATATATTTAGCCAGAAAGCAGCTCTGGTATTTTAGAAAACATCAGATCAAATAATTTATTTCCAATTTCTTCTATCACTAGGCAGTGTATATCACAAAGAAAAGTTCATGTAAGTGCAGTCAGTATGTACATATGTACTCCAAAGAAGTAACAGAAATGTGTTTCTTTTTTCAAATCATTACAAATTACTTAATTTTCCACATATGAAGCCACTTTCAAAACATTTTAAAAAAATATGAAAGGCAAAAGCCTTCATTTAGAAAGGAAGTGCTCATCTAGATTATATAGCTGAAATGAAAGAATCCAGGATTAAGAGGAATAAAAACAAGCTGTATCTGAAAAGTGATAGACACAGATGAGTTCTGGTAACACTCTCCTAGTGGAATGTAATGGTGGTCATTTTCTCCACAGCATTTTAATCATGTACTATTATTTATGAACAACTATAGCAATAGCATTCTGTCAGGCAGTTGTATTTTCCATTACTGCACTCTCTTCTGGACATTTTATGGTCATCTGTGAAACCAGTTGTGTCTGAAAGAAAGCTGCCTGCAGTAAATTTATTTATTCAAAAGTGGTAGCAAGACTTTCTGTAAGAAAAGAAGTATGACAACGTAAAAGGATCAATTCAGTGAAAAAAACCTCACCATCCAGTGTCTGTATCACAAAATGGTGATTTAGATCTCTTAAAGAACCATGATCAAAGTTACCAAGGTGAAATCAGTTATCAAGGAAAAAAATCAGAGTTATCATTCTACAGGCTTATGCACAATATTGGTCATTTTCCAATCTGCTAATTGGTCTCTCTGCCTCAAAAAGCAGTGACCTCCCAGCCTGGCAGCCACACTGCCTAGCAAGGAGAGCTCAAAGAAGGCTCACTTTGGATGCCATATTGATGGGATAACGTGGTTGGCTTGTAATAAAACTCTATGGGATGGAAAAGGTATGTGTGACTCCTTGTATCCACAACTCTACTCCTTCATAAATGAGTCTTGGAAAAGCCACCAGCTACTCAGGTATTAATCACATGAGCAATGTTCCAAGCTCATATGCATCAGTGCTCACTGTGTCACTGTTTGTTTGTGGGTTTTCAGAGAAAAGATTGAAATTAGAGGAGTTCATGGCCTGGCCACGGCTCAGGCCTTCACCTTCTCCTGACTCTGCACCAAAGTACTGTCAGTCTGGTCAAGGGGTCGAGCGCACCTGTCACGCCAACCTGTTGCTGTTTTCCAATGTAAAAATCAAATCCTTTTTCAGCAGGCAGGCTAACAAAAAATGACTTACAGGTTTTCAACGTACTGTCACTGACTTGTTCTCATGCAGAGTAACCTACAGTTGCCTGCAGTTACACAGACCAAAGAATACATGGTATGCTGACAATTTAGGAGACCTAGATTCGTTCAGGACTATGTAAGGAGAAGACAGTAACCTGCATTTTCCATCTCAGCCTATTCCTATAACCAAATTAAAAGTTAGAAGATGGCATTTCAAAACAATTTGAAATAGTGATTTTTTTATCTATATATTATCAGTTTTCTAATAGAGTCCTCAATCTTCCCATACTTTCATTGTAACAAAGTTCAGTTATACAAAGTTCTATGTAATTCTACATAATCCTTTAAAAGATATTTTTACTTAACCCATATTTTTTTGTGTTTGTAGTCTCAGGAAATCCAAATGACTTAAGGAGAAGCAGGATTTACCCTGCCAGCCTTACTATTTTTATTTTGTGTTGTATAAATTAACATGGGCTAAAGGACTAGGCAAGCTGAGTAAATTAGTTCTTTTTCACTCTTGTCCTTTTTCACTGATGCAGAATAAAATAGAATGCTCAAGGAATTAATTTCTTTAGCATGTCTGCAAAGCTATGCAAGAATTGAAATTCAGTGGCTTTCATTGTCTTTTTTTTTTTGTTCCTATGGTTTATTATGCTTACTGTAGCAATTTTTATTTATTATTTTTAATATAAATAATATCTGGAAAAGAATTAGACCCTATTAATTTTGTTACACCTGAAGTGAATTGTGCATGCTCTAGCATTTATACTAAGATATGGCAAAACAGTTATATACTAAGATTTAGCAGTAGCAAGAACATTAGATATGTAAGTTATTTGTTTACTTAGAAAAATATTATTTAAAATTTCATATTTTCAAGAAGCTGCAAGTATAAGAGAAATATACATAAAATCAGTGTTCAGAAGATCGCAGATCTTTCATGAAGAATATGTCTACATAGATGCCTGAATGTAGCTTAATATAATTTGTTTTAAAATATAATTGGATGCTGTTGTCATGTTTACTGTGTAACAAAGCCCTAAATCAATAATTGAGCTTTTACTCCTCTCAAATCAGAAGTGTACAAAGATGCATATAAGTGCACATAAATTTGTGCACATAAATTTCTGTGTATATGCATATCTACATATATATATATTATATTTGTTGTGATTTACCACACAGCCACTTGCTTACCTCCCCACCTCCTCCCGCAGTGCAGAAAGAGAGTCACAGGAAAAGAAAAAATGTCCATTAGTCCATGACTGCAGGTTCCATCAGGTGGTCACTCAGGACAGGAAAGGTGGAGTGTTGTGTGGGATCATTGGGCACCGATGCCAGCTCAGGTCAGGTCACTGCTTGTGACCTTGCCTTCTGGCAAGGCTTGTCCTCTGTAGGTTCGGGTCACTTCTGCTGTAGTGATTCCCACAACACAAAACTCAGAACAGAGGTTAGTTGCAGCAATTAATGTCCATCATGCAATTTAATTCATGGGTTATTTTGCCCCAGAATCAAATCCCCCTGAGGCACACAGCGGACTTCCCCATCTTCTCTCTTTACCCACCATGTGCACCCAGGTCCTTGAGCAAGAGCAACCCCATGGATGCGTTTGCCTTTGCCTGAGGCAGGAATAACCCAAACAGTTTTTCCCAACATATTTTTAACATGCGCTACAGGAAGAAAAGCACATCTTTCCTACCTGTAACCAGCACAAGGTATGAAACAACATTTTTGTATAACTCCAGAATATTAATTTCTTTTGGCAGTGTTTGTCAAGATAATTAAATAGCTTTCAGAACATCTGAAACTCACACCTTACTTGAGAAGGAACTAAAATAAATATAAAATAGGGAGAAATATAAGAAGATTAAATACCAAAATGAGGTACTGGTATTAGATTTTCTCATTTAAGTAATTTAGTTGTGAACAAACAAAAAATCATGAAAGAATGGATAAAGCTAAATTAATTTCTTCCATGTCGCACTTCAGTTCCTGAACCTGGAAACACACTGTTTGTCTAATTCCCTTTGGGAGCTTTTTATTTATGTATTCATTTTTGTTCTTTTTTTTGTCTTTTATTTTCTTTTTTTTTTCTCTGAGCACTTTTACATTTTTTGAACTTGTATTTTATTTTCATTTTCATTTTTGAAGTTTGTTTTCTTTTGCTTTTCTCAGACATTTCACTCTTATAACCTGCCTCTCACCAGGTTATAACCTGCCACTACTGTATCATTGTCAGCCATTTGTCTTTAAAATTTGTTTTTATTAAACACTCGCATAGGACTGAGGACTTTGAACTGCCATAGAAAATGGTTCAAAGGATTATTTATGAAAGAGAGGCCAATCTTGATGTGACAAGCTGGGAGAGAAATGCTCAGCATTTGAATATAGACTGCACCAGAGAGATTGAAATATGGATGACAAGTCATATATACAAAAAAGATCCCTCACTGCCCCCCCTTACAAGTAACCAAAAATCTTTAAAATATATTTTCTTCTTTTTTTTTCTTTCCTTTTTTTGACTGAGTCAGCAATTTGTCTGTGTCCTGAAAAATTCATTTGAAAAGTCATTTGAGTTTTCATATGCCAGATGATGCTAAGTGGGCAATGCATGCTATTTCTCTCCTGTTTTTGGGTTTCTTTTTTTTTCTATCCTTTATTAAAAATGCCTATTTTTAAAATGGAAAATACATCATTTATAAAAGTATAAAAAACTTATATTGGGATAGCAGTAGAATAATCCTCAACAAATAATAAATATTTACTTTCTCTGCAACATCAAATTACACTTGTCCATGGAGGGCTCTTCATTTGTTGGTGCTTACCATGTGGCTGTCAGGACCGATGATTGGACAGAATACACAGTGTTCATGTTCCAGAGGGACTGAATGCTATCATTTCTATTCTCTGTACTGATACTGATCATAGACCTAATGATAGCTGCAGACATTCACCGCCATTTAGGGAGATAATGCCCTGGAATCACTCCACCCCCACCCATGACACTCCATGTTCATCTCTGACTTCAGCTTAGAAGGAGGAAAAGCCATCATGTAGACAATTTAATATTTTCATCTATAAAATCAGTTATCTTAATTCATGTTTGATTAGAACAGTCTTCTAATCCAAATTACATCTTTAAACAGAAAAACCTTATTTATAATTTTCTTTAAAATGCTATACTAAAGATCCTTCCTAGTACTGGAAGGTAGAGGGAAGGTGGAGATACAGAGACTCAGAGGTGCCCACCAAAAGGATGAGGGACAAAAAGCACAGTTCTAACACAGATTGTAATTAGATGTTAGGGAAAATAAACCTACAAGGAGAATGGTCAAACACAGGCTGCCCAACAAGGCTGTGGTATCCATGGCCTTGGGGATATTCAGAACTTGATTCTTCAAGGTCCTGGGCAACCTGACTTAAGTTACTTCCACTTTAAGTTGTGGATTGGAGAAGATGACTTTTACCTGTCTTTTAAAAGAGATTATTCTCTAAATCTATTTATACAGTGGTCATTGCCATAGCATCTAAATCAGAAAATATGCATTTCAGTGGTAATATGTAACTTTTATGCAACTATATGTATATTTTAAAACTGTCTAGAGAACTGATAATAAAATACAAAATGTTTTATATTCGGAGATCTTTATGACAAAAGAATTTTCTTTAGCCAATAGAACTTAGGTCTTTATTTCACAATCCCACTTTCTGGACACAGACCTCAATTTATCCTATGTACAATTTCTCAAAAATAATTTAAATCAGCCTAAAAATAACTCTAATAATATACCTAATGCTAAGAAAGTCTTGGTCTCTGTTAAAATAATTATACATTTTATCCCAGTAATGGAAAATATCTGGGCTGATAAATTCATGGTGCAGCAATAGCAGGTCTGAAAGTCTTTAGATCCAAGTTTGTACTTCACCTACTTTTTGGGGTCACCCATACAGAAAATAAGGTTTGGAATCTTGGTAACTTTGGAAAGCCTTGGAATACAGGAAATAGGAAACAGTGACCTGTTTAAAGCAATTATTTCTGTGATGGTATAGTGACTATACTGACAAATATTTAAAGGAGTCACTGAATTCTGAGTAAGATATAATCTAAATATTTAGAAGATTATTCTTTGTACCTTTGTAGGGAAGAGAAATAGAGAGCTAATGATATTAGAAGAAGTAAATAAGTCTATTTATTAAATTTTGGTGAATTGAAATTAAATTTGTAAAGTCACCATAAAATCACTATACTACATATTCAAGAGATGCTTTTTTTTTTTGTTGTTGTTATGGACTGAAATTTCTAGATGTTTAAATAAACCTAACATAGTATGGACTTTCTTAGTTCACGAAGAAATTAAAATAAAAGAATCTTTCCTTTAGATGTGAGAGAACCCCCTAGGGAAAAAATAGTGCACTTCACAAGCTTGAGAAGTGGGCCCATGTGAACTTCATGAGATTCAACAAAGCCAAGTGCGAAGTCTTGTACCTAGGTCGGAGCAACTCCCAGTATCACTACAGGCTGGGGGGGTGAAGGGATTGAGAGAAGCCCTGCCCAGAAGGACTTTGGGAGTATTGATGGATACAAAGCTGGACGTGAGCTGGAGGGGGATTCTGCCACTCTGCTCTGGTGAGACCCTACTTAGAGTACTGCGTCCAGCTCTGGGGGCCTCAGCACAGGAAAGAAATGGACCAGTTAGAGTGGGTCCAGAGGAGGGCCACAGAAATGCTCAGAGGGATGGAACACCCTTATTGTAACCTTTCTATACTTAAAGGAGTCCTGTAAGAAGGATGGGGACAGACATTTTAGTAGGGCCTGTTGCAATCAGACAAGTGGTAATAGTTTTAAACTGAAGGAAGGTAGATTCAGACTAGATATAAGGAGGAAATTTTTCATGAGTGTGGTGAATTACAGGAACAGGTTGCCCAGAGAAATTGTGGATACACCATCCCTGGAAACATTTGAGATCCAGTTGGATGAGACTTTGAGCAACCTGATATAGTTGAAGATGTCCCTGCTCATTGCAGGGGTATTGGACAAGATGACCTTTAAATGTCCCTTCCATGGTTCTATGATTCTATTATTCTTTGTCATTGCCAGCAGAGATTCTTGATATGGAAGAAATTGAGCCACAGATCTTGTAGTTTCCATGAATTCTATCTACATCTCCACAAAATAGATATTGGTATCATATACCTAGATTGCTATTAGACAGATACTTGGATGTGAACATTATGCCCTTAAAAGGGGCTATTGCATTTAATTCCCTACATTATTATGAGTTCTTTATATTATTCCCTAGAATATTTCACCTACAAATGGTATTTTTGTCTGTTTGGTTTAATAAGATCACAGATTGACTTATGTGACAATACTGTCATAGAAAACCAAACAAATAGTGTTATCTTCTCTCCATTTATCTTCCGATTGATCAATAATTTCAAAGGATTGTAATACATCAGAGTAATGTGATTTTCTACAGTTTCTTCTGTCATTTGTGATGAGTCCAAGTGCTGTAAGCTGAGGAATTTAACACTTTATAGCATGTATATAACTGAAATTATTATTGGCATCCATTGTTATGTCTAGGAATTATGTATTTTCTTATGATAATTGATGTGACTCCAATGAAAAATTATGATTCTTCACCTTAAATTGATCAAAAATTTATTTAACAAAAATCTGTCAAAGGTTTGACGTCACATTATTTTGTTTGTGTACAATGAGTTATTTCCTCCCTGGTCCCCCTTTCATTTCATTAAATCTGAATAAGATATTGAACACAAACTCATTTAGGGAAGAGTAAGGTTTCCAAATAGGTGAATATCTACAAGAATAGGTCTGGATCTTGCTCTACTTAAGTCATTGACACTTCTGTGTTTAATATCTGTTGGCCAGGGTTTTATTCTAGAATTGTATTACATAGATAGGAAGAAAACAGAAGTAGTTAAAATAATATACTGAGTGATGTATGGGAAGTCAACAGACAGCTTGTAGTTTTTACACTTATGAGGTCTTTTGAAATATTTTCATTTTGTTAATGGAACTGTTTGACCAGTATGTCTTTTTTTTCTTGTATGATACTTTCTTCCCAAGTCTCAGATAACCAAGCTGGAATTAGAGATTAAAACCAGAAATCATGTATAAATTACACTGAATTCCCAATGCCCCATGTTAAACATAGCAACCTCTTCAAGTGATGTATACACCACAGACATTAGATTTAATAAAAACCTGCTGTTTGCTGTGTCTGCAGCCATCATCAGGGCAAGGTACACTAGGTATCGTATTTCCATTTCTTGATGAATACTAAATTAAAAGATTTTTTTGAGGAATGTTGAACACTTTACTCAACTTCATTTCCATAGGACCTGGACATAGGGCTTCAGAAAAAATGGCTGGAAAGCTGCCGTGCGGAAAAGGATCTTGGGATGTTGGTTAACAGTGAGCTGAATATGAGGTAGCAGTGTACCGAGAAATCCAATAGCATCCTGGCCTGCATCAGGAACAGTGTGGCCACCAGGATTAGGGAAGTGATTGTCCCTCTGTACTCGGCACTAGTGATGCCACACCTCGCATCCTGTGTTCAGTTTTTGGCCCCTCACTGCAAGAAAGACATTGAGGTGCTGGAACATGTCCAGAGAATGGCAGTGGAGCTGGGGAAGGGTCTGGAGCACAAGTCCTGTGAGGAGCGACGGGTGGTTTAGTCTGGAGAAGAGGAGGCTGATGGGAGACCTTATTGCTCCCTACAAACAGGTGAAAGGAGGTTGCAAGAGAAGTGGGTGTTGGTCACTTTTCCAAGTCACAAGTGATATGACAAGAGGAAATGGCCTCCCCTTGTTCCAGGCAAGTTTTAGATTGTATATTAGGAAAAAATTCTTCACTGAAAGGGTTGTCAAGCACTGGCATTGGCTTCCCAAGCAGGTGGTTGGGTCACCATCCCTGAAGTATTTAAGACGTGTAGACGAGGTGCTGAAGAACTTGGTTTAGTGGTGGAGTTGGCAGTTTAGGTTAATGGTTGGACTTGATCTTAAAGGTCATTTCCAACCTAAAAGATTCTTTGATTCTATAATCTTGATGTCCAACTGCCAAGAATTGCCAGTTGTTTTATTTGTTGCAATGGGCTTAAGTAGACATATAAAATAAAACTTCTTTTGGTACAGATATTAAAGAACTTAGTAGGATCCTTATGCGTGCATTTGAGTACAATGTCACTACCTAATAATTTGCGATGTCCCTAGGTGCTTCATTATTATCTAGATAATGTCCCAAATTTATCCGGAATATTGTCTTCATCAGATGAATCTTTTATACCTGCTGAAAGGTATTTATCTTCTTTTTTGGATTAATTTCACTTGTTACTGAACCTATACCTTAACAGAATCTTTCTATTGGAATGACAAAGAGGCTTAACTTTGTCTCATGATGACTTTTTTTAAAGTAACACAGTAGGGTCTCTTGAACTTTGTTAAATCAATTAGTGAAGCATATCCTTACATTTTCTTCTCAAAATAGTGAAACTAATTAAAAACAAACAAACAAAACCCCCAAAACCCCAAACCAAACCAAAACCAAAACAAAACAAAAAACCCCAAAACCAAAAAACAAACCAACATTGGTTGGTTGATCACAAGTTCTAAATGATACCTAGTCCCAGTGAAATAAATTATCCTTGCACTAAAGAAATCAGTGGGAATTTAGTATTCTCAAATAATACATGAAGAAAAAAAAAATAGTCCACTGAGCTTAACATTTGGCATTAAACAACACTTTTGACTTTGTTCTTGTTAAAGCTACTGAACAAGATATAAAATGCCATAGAATTAGATCTGGAAATGAGAGGAAAAAGAAAAAGTCAGGTACGGAGGGTACAAACAGACTAAGACCAGATGCAATGCATCAGAATATGACTGGTAAGCACAATCATTTCTATATATCATGTACATTAAATATAATTATACTTTCCATATTATTTATCGTAATATTATAGGCACAGGATGTCTTTACCTCTGATAGAAGATTACATCATGACTCACATAGTTAATTAGCAAATGTTAAGACTGATATATTAAATATATATATATGTGTATAATTTGTCTGAGGCTGATGTCACAAATTTAGAAACCGCACGGAAACTTTATATCTTGAGGGATGGGAGGCTAAAATTGTAAAATCATAGAATTGTTTAGGATAGAAGGGACCTTAAAGATTGTGTAGTTCCAACCCCACTGCCATGGGCAGGGACACCTTCCACTAGACCAGGTTGCTCAAAGCCACATCCAGCCTGGCCTTGAACACTTCCAGGGATAG
>NW_010270034.1:49521-54464 GCF_000690775.1 Eurypyga helias | reverse complement strand
CACACTGCCGGCTCATGTTCAGCTTTTCATCCACCAGTACCCCCAAGTCCTTCTCCTCAGGGCTGCTCTCTATCCACTCTCCACCCAGCCTGTACTTGTGATTGGGGTTGCCCTGACCCTGTTTCAGGATCTTGCACTTGCCCTTGTTGAACTCCATGCGGTTGGCAGTGGCCCACCTCTCCAACCTGTCAAGGTCCCTCTGGATGGCATCCCTTCCCTCCAGCGTGTCAACCATGCCACACAGCTTGGTGTCGTCAGCAAACTTGCTGAGGGTGCATTCAATGCCATCATCCATGTCACTGACAAAGATGTTGAACAGCACCAGCCCCAACACTGATTCCTGAGGAATGCCACTTGTCACTGGTTTCCATTAACTGAGCCACCAACCACAACCCTTTTGAGTGCAACCATCCAGGCAATTCAACCGAGTGGTCCATACATCAAATTCATGCCTCTCTAATTTAGAGGCAAGGATGTTTTGCTGGACAGTGCTGGACAAATCAAATGATTTGCACAAGTAGGTAGATGACCAGTTGTTCTTCCTTTATCCATTGAGACCAAATTCCTATCATAGAAGGCCACTAAATATGTCAGGCATGATCTGCCCCTGGTGAAGCCATGTTGCCTGTCACCAATCAGCTCTTCTTTTCTATGTGCCTTAGCATGGTTTCCAGGAGGATCTGCTCCATGATCTTACCAGGCACAGAGGTGAGACTGACTGGTCTCTAGTTCCCCAGATTCTCCTTTTTTCCCCTTTTCCAGTCAGTGGGAACTTCACCAGATTGCCTTGATTTTTCAAATATGATGGATAGAGGTTTCGCAACATCATTTGCTACTTCTTTCAGAATCCGCATATGTATTCCATCAGGACCCATGGAGTTTTGCACCTTCAGGTTCCTCAGGCGGTTTTGAACCTGATCTTCTCTAACGACGGGTGGTTCTCCATTCTCCCAGTCCCTACCCTTGCCTTCCGTGACTCAGGGGATATGGATTGTGCCCTTGCCAGTGAAGACCAAGGCAAAAAAATCATAGAGTACTTCAACCTTCTCCATATCCTAGGAAACCAGCTCTCTGGTTTCATTCTGGAGAGGGCCCACATTTTCCCTGATCTTTTTGTGGCCTGTGTATCTATAGAAGCCCTTCTTGTCATCTTTGATGTCCCTGGTCAGGTTTAATTCTGTCAGGGCTTTGGCTTTCCTAACTTGATTCCTGACTTCTCAGACCATTTCTCTGTATTCCCCACAGGATACTTGTCTTTGCTTCCACCCTCTGTAGGCTTCCTTTTTGTATATCAGTTTGTCCAGAAGCTACTTGTTCATCCACACAGGCCTCTCAGTGTTTTAACCTGGCTTCCTCTTCATTGGGATGCATCACTCCTGAGCTTGGAGGAGAAGGTCCTTGAATACTCACCAGTTTTCTTGGGCCCCTCCAGGGCTTCATCCCATGGAACTCTGCCAATCAGTTCCCTGAAGAGGCTAAAGTCTACTCTCTTGAAGTCCAGGGTAGCAAGCTTGCTTTGCATGCTCCTCACCTCCTTTAAGGTCTCTTCTTTGCTCATGAATTGGAATGACTGCACATGCCTTGTGCAATCCAGTTTCTGCTCCTTTTTATTCAGAGTTCAAGGGAGAAAGTGGGTTTTTTTTTGTCCTTTTGGGGCTATATTTGAGAGTAGGTTCTATTGACTTCTTATGAGAAGGACATTTCCATTATGCAACATAGGTGGAGTAGACGAAGGTCTCCAATATTCTTGAATGTCTTGCTCATTTTTTAGTTAGTAAAAGCAATAGTTATACAACACATGATTATTCTTTAGAATGTCTGCCATAATAGTTTTCTGGTATCTGCTTGAGATCACTAGCTCCTAGAGCAATACCTGTAACCTATAACACAAATAACATCGATAATAGCACATTAATAATGAATAATTGAATAGGGGTCAAGAATAGCCTGAAAATACATGTGAGTTCGTGTGAATATTGATATCCATGATAGGAAATGAATCAGTTTGCCCCATTTCTACTGGTTTCTACTCTAATACTGTAATTGTTTTCCACTTATAGACGAAGACTAACATTTTCTGCTTTTGTCTTACAAAGCACTGTTAATGTATCCAAATAATTCCACAAATAAAGAGAGCTTTGTGAAAAGAGGAAAACCAAAAATAAATAATTCCATTGTTTTTATAGTTAAATAAGAGATTCTGTACTCTATGATGGATACATTGTTATATACATTCTTAAAATGATGTTATGAGATAGAAAGTGCTTATTCAGTACCTGTTGGTATAAGCTACAGATATGCTATGATGTGCACGCACTATTTTTATCATGATTTTCTCATTGAGATTAGCAAGCAGCTAACATTGCATGTAATCAAATGAATTTTAAAGAACATCAATGAAAAAAGGCAGTGTTACTGTCTTTAAAAATCTATATTAAAATATCTATACTTCATATGTTAAAATTATCTCATGTCTTGAAAAATCTATAAAAAACTTTCTGCTGCACTGGAAATCTATTTTTTTTCTGCATCTTTTAAACTTCTTTTGTTAATTATTTATAGCTATATTTTGTAAATTTTAATCAGTCAATCAAGTTTCTCTATTAAAGTCAAATAATTGAAAGCACATTACAGGAAAAAAGAAATAACCTCAAATTAAGCAACTGGCACAGATCTGTTATTTTCTGTGTTCTTTATCTTTCTTTTGAACTACACTATAATGTTTGTTCAAACTATGTATAAGGCTTGTCCAAATCCCACTGGAAAAGAGACTTTTCTCTGGATTGATTGGGCTATTCATCAATCCTAGTACCATCTCTGAAGCTCTTCACATCACTTTTACTGATCCAAAACCTGAGTGTCATAACACTTTCTAAGCTGTTGCAAAATAAGTATAATATTTTAAAAATATCCGTTCAGCTATTGCCATCTTTCAGTGATCACAAAAGTTTGATGAAAGTACCTGAAAAGAATATGACTGGGTATACTCTGCCATGAGAGTAATAGTGATTGAAATGAAACAATATCTGACAATTTAAATTTAATCAATATGTCACTGTTTTGTCTTAATAGAGGAAAATCATTCTATGTTAAGTGTTTCATTTACTATCAGCAGTAACAGAGGGCTAATGAAAGTAGAATTCCATTACTAGTTTTGTGCAGAGGCTTTGGCAATTAAGGCTGCAAATAACAATTCAAATTAGATTTGAGTGGTGGTAAGCCTTTCTAATCTGGATGAGTACAAGCTTAGAAAACACTGTAACTTCAATATAATGGGTTCAGTACTGAATATATTGAATACTGTATTTTGTTTATTACTGTGTATTTTTGTGGTATCTGTGACTACCCGTGCTTTTTCATATACGTAATACGTAAACTATGATTTTCAGGGAAGAAATCTGTAGTTAAGAATGCACAGTTTTATTGCTTTCTACTTTGGTATTTGCATAATTTAATGTTTGGTAGATATGATTATTGTTCTCATGATTCTCTTTCATGACTCCCTCTTAAAAACTCACATCCTGATGTCATGTTTTAATTTTGATGTGAAATTAGTCTGTCAAAATAGCTAATCAATCAAAAAGTAATTAAGCAGTAAAAAGTATATTTCTTGTGGAACTGGATATCAGTTATAACAGGGTTGTGATGCTTTTTTATTTTAAGTAGGAAATTTTAGCTTATTTGACATACATGATAGAAAAGATTTTATTCTATAGACATTAACAGTATCCTACTTTTTCTATCTGATAAGGCAAAATAGTGCAAGCTTTTGAAGACAAGTAGTAAGTAGTCACACACAGAATGAAGTAGCTCCAGGAGTATCTTTTATCATCATTAGGGCCTATCCCAGTGCCACTGAAGTCAAAGGGGATTTTCCCCTTACAGTGAATGATGAATTGGGACTCACTGATAATGAAACTGTGAGGCTCAAGAACAAGTCAAGAAAATAAAGCTTCTGAAGGAAAAGAATGATATAATAATTCAGCAAAATTTATTTTTGATGGTGTCAAGCTATTGTTAATCCATCTCAGGAGTGAGGTTTTTCAAAGACTGTTAAAAGCATCATGGTATTTTTTTGAACTAAGTCAATGTATAAATTTTCTGTAATTCTTCTGGTTACGGTATTAAGGTGTTAAGATCCATCATCTCTAACAATAAGTTCAGTATTGGCTGGACTCTAAACTATCTTTGTGTCAGGTAATTTTACTTCCTGTCACAAAGTTAGTTACTTAGGAGAATCTGTGACCTTCATATTATTGACTAGAAAGTACTTCTGAAACGTAAATAAATCTTAGGTGGCAGATAATTAAGAAGGCTTAAGATTCAAAATAGACACTTCGCTGTGTCCAAACTCATACCTGCAAAGCATTCATGCTCATTAAATAATGTAGCTGGAGGTCTGTTAACTAAGAAAAGATTTTTAAAAAACCCACTTAATCTAAACTAAGTACAGTAATGAATTGGAAAATGGCAGGTTAAGAACATCTCTGGGGGATCTATCCAGAAAGAGGTTCATATTTATCAGGGTTTTATGCCAGGCTGGCATCTGCGAGTGAATATTTCACTGGTAAACATCTCTTAGAACTTAATCCACTTCTCCACTATCCTAGATGAACTGAATTCTGTTGCAGGAGTCTGCCTTCATCTCGTACTGTGGAGAGCTCGTATTATTTAGGGACATTGTTTAGTGGAGCACTTGTCAGTGTTAGTTTAATGATTGGACTAGATGATCTTACAGGTCTTTTCCAATCTAAGCAATTCTCTGATTCTCTATGTATAAAAATGATTTGGGACCAGTTGCAGAAAGAGTCTGAATCTACAAACCAGTGATTTGTGTGTTTGGTGGAGATGTGGAAGACTGAGGTCCATATTTTTCTTTCTGCAAATATTACTTTATTTAATAAAAAGTGCAAATAGTACACCACTATAATATCATAATATTA
>NW_010270034.1:24025-49431 GCF_000690775.1 Eurypyga helias | reverse complement strand
TGTAAGACTGGGAAGCTTCAAAGTATTTGCTTAAACGTTAGAAAAAACATCCTCCAAGATGTCCTTTCAAGAATGCCACATGGGCTAGACGTACCAAGGATGAGTTACAGTGACACAATTTCCTTCCCTCCCCTTTGATATTCTGTGGTCTTGTGTGTTTGTGTTTTAGTTATCACTTACTTATTTTTTTAATTAAATTACTTATTTTTGTTTATTTATTTGTGTGAGACAAGGCATTGACCCTGGTGACATCCTGAGTCACCACTACTGCTGACAGCACTATCAGTGGCCAGATGTTTGTCATCCATTTTTCTAACAAGTTTTTCACTGCCTCACTCCCTCTTTCTCCATCACTCATCTTTTGTTGATTACCTTTCTATCTGTCAGAAACTGTCTGCTTCTACAAGTTCATTACATTTTTATGAAGCTACTGAAAATAATAATTATAAAATACATACAGTAAATAACCTATTTCTTTAATAATTAAGTTAAAACCTGATTGGCACAGAAAACTGTTTGTACCTTCATAATCTAAAGGAGGTAGTGAAGCAGAATCACATTTACTTTGGTTCTTAAGCTGGTGAGATTTAGCTTCCAATTCATCTTCAGTGACAGTGAGTGTTGTAGTCAAATATTGGTCAAATATTTTACCAATTTAGACTGTTTCAGAATGAAGTTTCTGCCAACTTTCCCACAGAGTGCAGTCACTTTTTGTATCACTGTGAAGGAAATGATCTCCAAGTTCTTAGAGATATTTTTGTTCTATAAAATAATTGAATTGTGACAGTAATGAGTAAGAGACTAAATATGTGACGTATTTTCAGTGGCTTTTTTTATCAAAATAATATTTTATATAAACTGGGATTTACATGGAGTTTTCTTCTCAGGATTGGGAAGAATTAACTATATGAGTTTAACAGAGAAATACATATGCATAACGTAAATCAGTACTTCTTTTAAAGGAAAGACAGAATTTTATATGGTAGCAGAAGTAAGAACAGACTTTATACTACCTTGGTAATGATGATGACAGTTGTGCCTCTAATAGCAAAAAGAGTAAACATTCCTGCTAGTCACCTGTAGTTTTTTCCTCTTCAGCTGGGTTAAGGGCAAGCCAGGTTAATTTCCTTCATGTTTCTCTTTAGATATTTTGACATTAATGTGAGGATAGTAAAGTTTCACAGAGCTACAGCCTATGTTGATGCAAGAAGAGTGTTTGGAAGCTCAGAAGCCCTCAGTAAGCCTCTATGTATTTGCTGAGTGTTGCGAAAATCATTGTTTCAGGACAATGCATGTGTAGGGTCCAAGAAAAAATGATATGGCATTGCTCATCACATACTTCAGAATCTGTCAAAGGAGAAAGAACTTGTAAGATATTTTTCTTTGCACAGATGTAGACAGACATGTCTTTAGACATCTAAATTTCTTGAAGCTGAATGCTACTCTGAAAGCATAGCATTCACTTGAAGATTTAAAAAACAAGTCCAAATATGCAGCAGACTAAAGTCATGTCTTATTAATAGAAAAATATGTTTTAAATAAGAACACAGTCCTGACTGGCGACCTTGCTCACACAGACAGACTTTCTATTTAAAGGTGTCAGCCCATTCCAACTGAGTGGGTATGTTATTTACCAACACAGTATGTTCACTGCTGGGGACCAGAGACTGCAGAGAACAATATTGATTCTGATATACCAAGAACAACACTAAAAAAAACCTGAAACCCCAAAACACAAAAAAACACCACCAAAACAACCCCAAAAACTCTTAACTTTTGTTTATATAGTCTTTGTTTTCTGGATGTTTCCCTGTCCTACTTCATCTGTCCTTCAGCTCAGATAAGAGAACTGGATTAAAGAATTTTCAGTTAGAAAAGGCAATTTTAGATTACGCTGAATTCCTTCTGGCAACAAGATTACAAACTTTATAAATTACATTTGATAATATTACAATGCTGTTGAATAGAACTTAAAATCGAACTGAGATGATTACCAAAATGCAGTATGTTGATTCCACTCATTCAAATGGGTGAACTATATACTTCTCATTTATACTAAAAATGTGTTGAACAGAGGAAATTGTGACACACATTGGCAGCATTATCATGCTAAGATC
Organism: Eurypyga helias; assembly: GCF_000690775.1. NCBI lineage: Eukaryota > Metazoa > Chordata > Aves > Eurypygiformes > Eurypygidae > Eurypyga > Eurypyga helias. The sequence goes on along the minus strand of NW_010270034.1, from coordinate 47,314 downwards.
TGCATTAAGGTGGGAATGAAATCATGCTCAATGAACCCTCTTTTCACTTTGGATATCAACATTCCAGAATCATAGAATTGTAGAATGGTTTGGGTTGGGAGGGACCTTAAAGACCATCTAGTTCCAACCCCCCTGCCATGGGCAGGGACACCTTCCACTAGACCAGGTTGCTCAAAGCCTCATCCAGCCTGGCCTTGAACACTTCCAGGGATGGGGCATTCACATTGGCAACCTGTTCCAGTGCTTCACCAATAGAGTGGCCTGTGCCCTAAAGCCAAACAAACATGTTTGAAACATGATTTCTTTAATGCCATGTAATTCATACTTCCTTATTTTAACAGTCCTTCTGTTAAAACAGCAGGAGTTGATTAAACTTTAATTCTCACTTTTAAAGTGAACTATTTATTTTTTCCACACCAGGTGTGATTCCATTTATATGTACTTACCATGTTAGCAATCATCATTTTAAAATACAATGCAGCTGGCCTTGTAAAAGTAGTTTTGCAGAGTTAAACTCAAATGAAGGCAGATTTTGTTCAATTAATTTATTAATCAAATTTTGAATAACATTTATTTAGGTCTAGCAAATTAATTAATGAAAACTTTAGGTTTGGACATATAAGTTGAGGAAATTCACATCTGGCAAAGCTGATGGGTCTGGTTTTCTGTATAAATGGAAGAAATGGTGGGCAAAGGAACATTCATACTTTTTGCTAGAACTCCGGGAGTTTGAAAATGTAGCTGTCTATTTTAAGGATGCGTTCTTAAACTTGACAACAAACTTTGTAATCCGTCTTTATCTGCATGAATCTTACATCAGGAATTTCTACATCATATCATACATATCCTTGACAGCATGTGAGCTTGAGGTACCATACATTCAATAAACTATATGATTTTCTGATATCAACTCCTGCATACTGGGAACTTGTAAAAACTACTACACTACCTATGAAAAAAATGTATTGCAATTTCAATATATGAGTATGAATCTGTCTGCATTTTACTTTAAACTGATGCAATGAAGAACAATAAAAGCAGATTAGCTGCTGCTTGGTGAACTGCTAAACTGATGTAGCTCATCTTTCTGTCTAAGCTTTCAGACTGGTTTAGTGTCTTAATTCTATCACTGATCAGTCTACAGAAATTACATATAGTCATTAAAGAATAATGGTAGTAAACACCATGCATTTACATTTGCATGCACAGTAGTTTGGAGAAGAATTCTTTTTCTTTTAATTTCTATTGGTGCATTATAAACAAATAATTTCATTGATTTCTACTGTATCTGGAAAATACTAAAAAGATGAAAAATAATGTCAACAATATATGCATGAGATCCATCATTAGAAACGAGTGTGGCACAAGAAATTATGGATTGGGTTTGGATTTCCTGCATACAAAACCCTCAGATTTAACCCAACATAAATATTTGCTTCTGCTGCTAAGAAAGCTGAGTATGTTTAAGATAAATAACATATGATGTTGAATAAATTATAATCCATATTTATTATATGTAACATTTTTCATTTAAAAAAAATCTCAAAGCACTCCACAATGATATACAGCAAACGCAGAAATGCGTCATCTCTGTTATGCTGCAAATCAAACCAAAAAGGCAGTGGGAATACACCATGTCTCACAATGATCAAACCATGATACAGTCTTAGATATGTAATTATTTGAATGCTATTTCTCATTGTGCGAAGTGAATTCTGCTGAATAAAACATACTAAATGTAAAATGTTTTTCAAAAGAAAGAAATTGTAGAGTTTCTGGAATCCATATGAAGAAAGCCAATCTGCTTTCAAAGAGAGAAGCTACTGAAAATATATTCTTCCTCCTGTACAACAGAGAATGCTTGCAGCTGTAAAGGGAAATATTGTCTCCTTAATATAGCACATAATAGTCTGGCATTATGCACTGGTATCAGGCAGTATGCACACACAAAATCATTTAGTATAAAATAATTAAATTATACAGTTCTTTAGGCCATAATACAAGAGCCAAAACTCCAGTACAAAATAGAGTTTTAATGTACTTTTTTTCTTGTATCTACTTATTGTAGTTTTATACAGCCTCCTCTGGAAAACAAACATATGCAAAATACTTTTTTCTCCCTCAGCAATTTTGCCCTTTAATGGATCATGCTTGGAGTCTGGCCAGAAAACAGTTCCTAGGCAGAAGGGTCTATGGACAGCCCTGGTGGTGTCACTTTTCAGATGATTCCTTTGAAAGGATATTATGAAAAGTTATGAAAGGATACTGCTAGTAAGAACACACATTTCAGCCTCATGGAGGTGAAGAATGTCTATCCAATAGACTGCTGGACAATACCAATTTCCAAATTTTATTTTTGCCTGTTTTATAACAAGTAATTTCAGTAAACTGGAGAAGCACTAAAACATTCCTTTTCCTCTTCAGAAATTAGGCCTATACTCAGCATGTTCAGTCACCTTGTAGTCTCTGGATGCAGTTGTGACTCAGTCCCCCTGCATGCATTCAAGATCAATGGTACTTTTCTGCCACGTAAATAAGAAATTAAAATTCCTTTTTAATGGCTGACACGGGCATACCACGGATCAGAGAGAAGAAACTCAATTTGATTTATTTGTCGATAAGCAAATGTAACTGGTTCCCAGACATTGGCTTTTATTTTTCAAAATATTGTTTGGAGTGCATATCAGTGCTGCTGCTCTGAGATACCAAGGAGGAACTGATTCTGTCTCATCCAAAGTATTTAAAGACAGTGAAAGTTTCTTGACATTGAATTCATAAATCAGCAATTGACCCCACTGTATCAATCACCTTGGCCAGGAGCAGAGTGCAGTGCAGATGGGCTAAGTGTGGTGAGCCAGGACAAACAGGAGAGTGCAAACAAGAACAGAGGATAAGGAGCCTCTGCGTGAACCACAGGTCAGCAGCTAATGAAAGAGCAGGAAAGGTAAATCACAGAATCATTGCAGACTGACTTGGCTGGTGGCTTGTGCTGACTCCTATCTTGAAAGACCCTCTGAGACAGAGGCTAGAGAAACGTGGTTACATGGGCATGGGACATGGCATGGGGCAGGCGCTCGAGGTGGAGCCATTTGGTGTCAGAGCCAAGTGGCCTCCGGAGCCAGACAAGGACACTGGTCAGAGCACCCCACAGGGGCTGCCTACTGGAGTGGTTGCTGGGGAGGTATCAGTAGGTGGTGCATTTTTGGGTGGAGCAGGGTTGCAGGAGGAATCTTTGTGCTGATACTGTCCCTAGTCACTTACTGGGTCTGCTCAGTAAGAGAATATTATTATTTGTTGCTTATTTTCCCTGGCGAAAAGAAATCACTCAGATCTTCAGCTCTATCTCAGATGAAATTCATTCTAATCCATATAAGTGGTTTAGCATAATCTGGCTATTTTTTTCCATTCTTTGTGTTTTTTGGATTCTTGTAAAATGAGAAGCAGAAATGATTAAATTCTTTGGTATATGTTATATTCATGTTGCTGATATGAAAACCACAATCAGAATATTACTTGCAGATTAAAAATATGTTATTCAGCAGTTCTCAAATTATTTTTTCAAAAGGGGTTAAAATTTTGTTGAAGGTTTTAGAGGACTTAATCTTGTATCAGTGAAGTCAGGCAAAAATGTACTATAAACATTACCAGAAACAGACTGAACTTTCACAGCCTCAAATGAAGTAGCTTACTTTTCTTAATCTTACACTTCAAAATAGGGCTATCATATAAGTATGAACATCCTTATCACAACATCAGGGCATTTGGAGCATGATACAGTGCAATTATCCTTTATTTTGAAAAGAAAATAACATCTGCTGTTTCCTCATTAGGGTATGTTGGGAATTATGTTAGCTTAAAGTGTTTTGGTTTCAATTAATTCATATTTTCTGGTTTAAAACAATGACAGACCTCGACTATGTCAAATAATTTAATGCCATGTAACTAGAGCATGTATCTACATGTGTAAGTGCTTCTTGAAAAAAGCATGTAATAGAAAATACAAGAAGCCTTCTGGAAAAGGCTGTCCTTACAGCATTAAAACTTAATATAGGTTTCAGAAAAAAAAAAAGATTCAGATAGTTTCATGCCAATCATGTTGGCTGCTGCTGTTTTGTGCTTTTTTCAGGGAATTTGCATCTACCAGATATGTCCTACTTGTCCACTGGCCGGTTTCTAATAGTGGCAGTAGGATATATTGTTTTGGAGAAGACATGATGCTGTGTCCCTGGAAGTGTTCAAGGCCAGGCTGGATGAGGCTTGGAGCAACCTGGTCTAGTGGAAGGTGTCCCTGCCCATGGCAGGGGGGTTGGAACTAGATGGTCTTTAAGGTCCCTTCCAACCAAAACCATTCTACGATTCTATGATTCTTGATACTTAGTGAGGTCCACAACCTTTGCACCTACCTGGCATTCATAATGGTTAAATGAGAACATTACAGAGTGAATTCTGCCAGTTCCTTTGAGTTTCCATTTACAGATAATTTGGTTTACCTCAGTTTAAGTAAGATTTAACCATGTAGAATTTTTAGTTTTGAGATGTAATTTTTGCTATAACTTTTCTAAAAAAGTTTTCTAAAAAATTCATTTATTTTGTGCTTATGCATATATATTTGTTCTGTGGTAGCACTGTCCATTTCCAGCGACAACTTGCACTAGTTTAGATTTTCCTTCATCTGTCAACACTTTCCCACTCTAAGACATCATTTAGAAATAATATGAAGACTGTAGGGGGACGCAAAATGGGGTCTATGAAAATAGTAGGCTCTTGTCAGGTATTATTAGAGTACAGAATTACTGTTTCATGTTTTGTCTGGATAACATTATGTGGGAGTATGTGTTTTATAATCTTGATTTATTTAGTCTTTTCTTTGTCTTATGGAATCATATTTTGTATGTGGTTAGAACTACCTTTTGTCATCAGAGGACTCTCTGTTCTTGCTGGCATGGCCACAACCCATCTGACATAGGTTTATGCCTTCTGCATTGAGCTGTTGCTATTCTCTGATGATGGAGAGGTGTGAAATCTTCCTTTGTATGCTGCAGTCAGTGTAGGATACCTTTTTTTCCTGCATGTTATTATATTTTCTCACTCTTATATTTTTCAAAGTTTCATTATGTCAGCAAGAGGAATATAGTTACATGTCATTACTTTTGAAAAGAAAACTAGATCATATTTTAATTAAGCTTATTAATTTGACAACTTTTTTCCTTTTCTTTCTACAATCTGCAAGACAAGTGACATTTACATAAACACAGAATCTTTGTTCTTAAATGCTTATATCTCACTCTTGAAGACAAGACTGTAAATCATAAAATGATCTTAGAAGGGGCAAACTGTGACACAATGATATCCTGGTCTATGGCAGGATCTTCCACAAAACAAATAAAAGTTGGTAATTAAAACCAGTAGTAAAAGACTCAATCTATGCTTTTTTTTCCCCGTAATTGTAATAATGAAGAGGATAACACACAATAATACACACAGATCTATACATTTTTTCTTTTCCAGATAATTTTGACTACTCCCCTAAAAAAAACCAAACAAACAAACAACAAACCAAAACCCAAAACAAAACCAAAAGTTTACAGAAATGTTCTTGGTTAATGGAATAAATTTATGAAATAAATTTAGAAATAAATATAGAAAATAGATAAATTAATATAGAACTGTATGTAATGCATAAGATATATATGTATTTAAATTACACTGAATATAATATATATAGTATATATTTTTGTATAGTCTGTAAAATATAATTTAAAATCAATAAAAAAATCTTCGTAGTCGAGCAAAATACAGAGCAGGATCTAAGCCAAAATTCTGAACTTAAACTTTGAAAACAGTGTGTATGTGTGCATGAGAGAGATTTGAAGTCTTATAAAAAGTGTTAGCTTTTAAACATGTTAAGTTGTAAGCTGATCCCAGGTATATTGTAATGAAAATGATTGAAATATGAACTTTTTTTCAAATTTCACTGGATGGATGCAAACAGTACCAAAACCTAACACCAGAATCAAACATACAGTTGAAAACCACTTCTTGATTAGATTTATTATGATTTTTTTCCATATTTACACTTAATTTTTACTATATATGCGAAATAAAGGACTAGAATGATAATTCTTTAAGACCCTGTTTGAATGTTTATTTTCTTTTTTTGTCATCACTGCCTAGTTCAGACCCATCTTGGACTTTGGACACAGGACTCAAAAACCCTTCCAATTTTCCAGAAATGTTAAGGGGAATTATGAATGGTTGAGAAGCTGGATAAATCCCTGCATAGCACACGATCTGTATAAGGTATATTTTGTATGAAACCATGAGTAAATGCATATATGTATACACATTGCAATAAGGTAAATTTTCTTTATTTTGGGTATTCTGTTCTTCTTTTTATACACAGATATTTAAATGTAAGAAATATTGTAACACTATCGTAAAAACTATCATATATCTTAACTGCAGAACATAAAGCATGCTATTAGAACTATAGATTTCTATAGTCTGAAAAGGAAGAAAACATCTACATCTTGCACCCTGCTGCAAAGGGAAGGAAGAAATCCTTGTCAGTGATGTTGCAGCTCTCCTGGGAAGCTTTCAGGATGATGCAGCAAAACCTTCTCACCCCTGCCCAGCAGACACCGACAGCCTCAGGAGCTGGAGAACATAGGTAGAGTTTTCATGACAACAGGCAATGGAGCAGATACTAGGAAAAATTTTGTGCAGTATTTTCAACTGTTTTATTAAGAGTTGCTTGTGTTAATTTGAACACTGAACGTATTTTGATGGTAACTAGATGCTATAGTTTAACCCTGGTCAGCAGCTAAGCACCACACAGCCATGCACTCACTCCCCCACTGTGGGATGAGGGAGAGAATCAGAAGAGTGAAAGTGAGAAAACTCATGGGTTAAGATAAAAACACTAGACTCATGATTCAAACTGTAAAACTCTTAAAACATAAATTGGATTAACAGTAAATTTTTGGGTTCACGTATGGGGGTAGTTTTCTCTTTGTCTCTACCAAGGTTTTCAGTTTAATATTTTTCACAAATAGAAGGACATTGTGATTATTTTCTTTTGATTACACAGGAAATAGGTCCAATTAAGATGCATCTAACATAAAACTATTTACTTCTTCCACTGTTATATATCAAAGATCAGTGGTGAATTTTAGCTGCTCTCTGCCATTTGCACAGATCATTCCCTAAAACTTGCTAACACTGACTAGATGTGTTTGTGAGCTGGACAGCTCTTTTAATGTTATTTGAAAACCTCATGGAAATTGGAATTCAGAAAATGGACAAGTGTGTGAAAGTGTAGAAGAAATGTAATTTTTCAAAGTTTTGGAAAGATGAAGTGCTAAGTGTTTCCATTAAGCAGAAGAAGGTTCCGAGAGTGACAGAAAACCATGGGTATTTTTTAACAAAACTAGAAGAAGGGCTGCCAGATTTGCCAGCTGAGCATTTGCACCTGGCTGAAAATATGTTAATACAGATGGCAGTTAATGCAACATTTGGCCATGTTACACGTTGGCTGTAATAAAATATTTTTCTTTGAGACATCAAGTTAATATTTTAGGTTCATTACATTTAGGATAATTCCATAATGTTAAAGAAATTAATTGACATAAAAGATCCATCTCTGCACATCCCTTCAGTGGGGATCACAAAGGATCCATCAAACATCAAAATAAAGGTATTTGACTTAGGCTACTAAGAGTGCCTACTTAATGTATGAGGAAAGTTTTTGTTTTCCATGCAATTAATTTATTAAATTATTATAAAACAGACAGGAAAGTACAGCAAAGTTGTATGTTTTAGTTCTATTTTCTTTTTTTCTAATTGTACTAGGTCTGGCAGGGGTGCAGTTAATTTTCTTCATAGCAGCATCTGTGGTGCCATGTTTTAGATTTATGACCAAAATGGTGTTAATTAGTTTTATTGACTAGCTGATCACGATAGGAGCTTGGATACCATATATAGACACCTAATTGAGTTGCCTTAATCTGGAGCCAAATAATTGGTATAAGCTGAACTGCTTTATTTGTTCCTGTACATGTTATTAACTAAGAATGAATACAGGTAATGGTATTTAATGTAAGGTAGAGTTAAAAAGTTTAAAGTTATGACACGTTATACTTTCTGTGGTGTAAGACCATTTATGCAGGGTCCAACTTCAGCTTTTGAAGATTTAACAAATTGAACATGAGTCAGTGCCCTCAGTGGTTCTCAAAACAACATGTAAGTAGGACTTAAGGGACTGTAGTGGTTTTATATTGGCCTCCTATGCAAAGAAAAAATCCTGCAGAAAATAGAAGTAGTTCTCACTGTCAAAGAAAAACAATTTATGCAAGAAGCTTATAACAGTTGCAAATGGTGATTAATTAATCAATCAGTTCTTGCACACTTTTCATCTAGCCACTAGTCAATACTCTCTCTTAAACTGAGCAATTTGGGGATTTTTGTAAATTCCTTTCAAGTCCCCGTAACAGGATTTTGATGACAGTTACTCAAATGTAATTTGAAAGGAATTCCATTGACAATTATGCATTTATTTCATCTAATGGCTCATCTGTGTGCTTTTGATTTTTATGCTGAGCAATGAGATAGGGAAAAGACAGAGTCACAGTATGGCATTCCACACTGTGCAGCTGCACTACAAAAAAAGTAAAGTTAATAATATTAATTATTTTTGTGAAGAAAGAAGCTTGTCCTCTGACAGTTCCATTAATATGTAGCATAGACACAGACATAGGCAAAAGAGAAACTGACAGAATAAAAAATATTTTCCTGAGGCAAAACTGAATGAAGTCAGCAAATGAAGAGTTCGTTTCCTTTTATAAAATTGCTTTTATATAGATTTGCAAATGATAGAGAACTGTATAATCTCTTAAATTTCATTGTATTGTTGTGATACTTGGGAACAGGTTATGAGATTCTGGGCCATATTTTCTAAACATTGGTAGAACTGGACTTACAGCCACATGTGCAATCAAAAAAACTATCTATGAGATACTTATACCAGGACACACTCAAAAGTAGGATCACAAACTATTATTGTTATCATTCCTCAAAAAAGTGACTCGATTTAAATGAATTTTACCCTAAGTAAGGCAATTATTAGGAAAGAAAAATAATAAGAAGAGATTGAGTGTGGCACTCTAGATTAATTTAGGCCTCCTTGATCCTAAAAATAGGGATTAACATAGAGACTTGGTCCCACAAGTGTACTTCATGGTAATGCAACGTTGCATTGAACACTTTGCTATGGACAACATACAGTATATAGGGAACACACCTTACACACAGAGCAAAGAATTTATTGTTAGTCTAGTTAAACTCGTAAATGCATAGTCAAAATACAAGAATTTATTGTTAGTCTAGTTAAACTCGTAAATGCATAGTCAAAATACAAGAAGTTATTATTAGTCTAATTACAATAACACTAGCACTCATAGTCTGAATTAAACACATAAAAAACTCAATAATATTCTAACTAAAGTTGTTATATGAATGCTTCCTAGCATCTGCATGTTTTATTTGATGTTGTGTGTCCCCTTTGGGCCCTAGGTACAGTTGCCCCAGCAGAGAGGAGCAGGAGGCTTGGAGTTCTTCACCAGGCGAAGCTTAATAATGGTGGTGGGACCTTAGCTTCTTGGGTTTTGATCCACTTTATATAGCCAGCTGACTTGTTTTCAGTTTCCAGCTAGATTTTGACTATCTTTGCTCAGACATCATTTGGACAATAGCCTCTCCTAGCACTGGAGAACATGTATGTACCTTGGTGACTACATAGGTTTCTTGTAGCTTTATTACCTCTGGTGTTCAGACAGCTAAGTTAAGGAAGAAAAAAAAAAAGCGTCATCTGCTGGACAAGTTTTACTAATGCTGAAACAAGCCAGAAACACTTCAGTCCAAGAAAAGACCAGAGAAGTCCTGCTGTAAAAATTAAGTTTGTAGCACCAGCAAAAATATTACACAGTGGGCTAGAGTAGTTTATACTTAATCTTATCATGAAATCACTGAACAAAATTTGGTGGTTCTGGAGGATAATTCACAGAAAATGGAGAAAAATTGGTATATCTGAAAGGTAATCCACAAAAAATCTATGTCCTGAGCTGTCAAATATAAAATTGTTTGTATTCCCTTTAGGTGTTAGGCTTTATTTCTACAGAGCCTTCCTATAGGATAGTGATTGAACTATTCTGCTAGTAAAGGCATGAGCCCTAGGTTCTCTACACCATTTATACAGGCAGAACTTAGTAACAATCAAATCTGAAGTGCAAGGAAGCTTGTGAAATGAAACTGTGTCCTATTGTCTGGTCTGTTCTGTCTCATAATCTAATACAGGATCTGTATGTGATGGACAGCTCAAACATCCTTTGCAACTAACCCTGCTTCTATCCGTTCTCATACACAGTAACATTTCAGAGGGGGTCTGGTTAAGCAGTCTTTTATGTGTATGTGTTTGTGGTTTAACTCCAGTCAGCAACAAAGCACCACACCACCACTTGCTCACCTCTCCCCTCCCACAGTAGGATGGGGTAGAGAATTGGAGGAGAAAAAGTAAGAAAACTTGTGGGTTGAGATATGAACAGTTTAATAATTAAAATAAATAATGATACTACTACTACTACTAGTAATAAATAATGACTACTACTACTACTACTACCACCATGTAATGAAAATACTACTAGTAATAATAATGATGATAATATATAATGAAAGGGAAAACAACAACAAAAAAAATTATACGACCTCTCACCACCTGCCAACTCCCTCCCATCCTGTCCCGAAGCAGTGTTTCCCCCTGGCCAACTCCCCTCAACTTATACACTGAGCATGATGTCCTATTGCATGAAATATCCCTGTGGTAAGTTTGAGTCAGCTCTCCTGGCTGTGTCTCTTCCCAGCAGTTCAAGAAACAGAAGAGGTCCTTGGCTTAATGTAAACATTGCTTGGCAGCAATAAAAATATAAGTGTTATCAACATTATTCTCATCACAAATCCAAAACATAGGTTCCTACTAGCTATGATGAAGTAAATTAATTCTAGCGCAGCCAAAATAACAAAATTTTTTACTGCCTTTGTGAGACATTCTTCCCAAGTCATAGTATAGATTCCCTTTATGTAGTTAGAACTAAGAGGGATAGCTTTCTTCCTATTTTTAAATTTAGTTAATCTGAAAGAGTTGTCCACAAGAGGATTTTGTGTATGTGTGCACAAGATTTTCTTTGTGAAAGAAACACTGTGCATACTTTATGTTTCTGTAGTGTGTAGTCCTTGGTTGGTACAAAAATACTAAGTGAAAACATTATTCATGAGGCACCAATAATCATCATGTTATCTTTTCAAATTGTCATCAGTATGGATCACAGAAATGATTTTTTCAGTCTCAAAAAAATAGAATAATTGTAGATGTGTAACTTGGACTGGATATCTTTCTGCATTGCCAGCTGAAACTTCAAACCCGAGTACACTCAGGCACACATGGATGAGCAACTGAGCAGCTGTCCCTGCAGCATGGAAAAAGGGAAAAATATCATTATTACCCTTCACCTTATTTTGTTACGATAACACATGCTACTGGATCAATGGATGATATTGGCAACATTCTACATTACAGAAGTTCATAACAGAACCAGAAGGTTTGAATGATCTGACTAATTATTTCAGTGGATCATGAATGAGAGAGAAACTGTTTTTAAATAAGCTGAGGAAATATTTTTAGTTAAAAATTAGAAAAAGGGAAGATTAGAATGAACTGCATAAATGTGGGGACAGAATTGGGTGAACAGCCTGGGAAAAAAATAGAGAGAAAAAACCCAATATGAATCAAAACAGACAATGTCAACAGAGAAAGAAATGAGAAACAAAGAAATGGAAAGACCTGCAGATGGGAATGAAAAGAATATAAAGTGAAGCACCCTTTAGACATGAATCACGAGACAAATTGTAATAATATGGGCTTTATGCAATAATATTTGTAAAACATTTGATCAAAGTATTCAGAACTCAACTGTACGAGTCCCTGAAGGACCTGACATAACTAGAACAGCTCAGAGGCAGGGGCTGAACTTGATGAATTCTGGAGGTCAGTCCCAACCTGCAGGATTTGGTGATCTAATGGAAACATGATCTTCCTCTAGTATTTTTGTTACGGACTTGTTAAAGCCATGTTGATTGTTTGTTTCTCTTACGAATGGCTTGATATTTAAAACATTTTTTCCTAAGAAAACTGGCAAATCCATTACTTTTACCTTCCTACATGAGAGTTCATCTTTTCAGGTGTTAATTAAAGGGAAAGCATTTCCATGTTCTAAACCTGTTTTTTTCTAACTGACCTATGACAATTGCTTCATGTTGCCCTATGATATTATTTTTTTTTTCTGACTACTGATTTCCTGAAAAAATAATTGGTATTTAGTTTTGTTTAATACTTCCCCCAAATTTGAAATGACAGGTAAGAACCAGTCCTGAGCAAACCCTGCTACATTGTAGAACATGAGTTAATAATCACAAGAAAAAAAAAAAAAAAAGGTTACATACAGGATTATTCTTTTGGCATCCTCCATGGTATTCTTGTTCCATTGCATTAACATCCTGGTTTCTGCTAGGATCCCACAAAACAGATATATGAATGACTGAAAATACATAAAAAGTCAACTGAATACAGAACCAAACTGAAAACTCATTCTGAGAAAGTCAGTGACCTTGTATTTTAAAGAGAATATATATATTCTTATAACCCTTCTACTTTCTACTTTTTTCTTCTGTCTTTCCAATATTAATTTTCCTATCAAGTATGGTTTATGGATATAGTGTCCCTTGTATATTTAATTATTAGATATCTTTTTTTTTTTTTTTTTAATTTTCCCCTTGATCTCACCATGGAACAATTGAATAAACTACATTAACTCCACAGAGACTTTCAATCTCTACTTAGAAGGATCTCTAATATTTCTTACAAATATGAACAAAATAAAACAGAATTTTAAGTAAATGTTTTAGTGATATTTATTTAAGGTTTTTTAACAGTTGGGTTTTGTTTTGGGTTTGGGGTGAGTTCTTGTTGGTTTTGTGAGGTTTTGGTGGGGGATTTTTTGTTCCCCCATGATGAAACTTAAAGCTGCCTAGTGATATGTTTTATTATGAGTTTTACATGATCATCTGGAGTCTCAGTCTGGGGCATGATTTTGTGAAGATGTTGTATCTTAAAGATTCCCTGGCTGTACCATTCATAACAGACCAGTATGTGTTTAGAATACAATATTCTATTTGTTGGTATGATTAATGAAAAACAGTATGGACTTTTGTTTGCTATTAACATGATAATTACCATGTAACACCGTCTTGTCAATCTGACGCAGAATGCATTTCACACAATACGGATATTGATACTAACAAAGTGTTAGCTATAAGTTTATTGAAAAAAAGGTGCTTTATTATTATATATTTGGACTTCCTGAATGATATACCGCACCTTCATACATTTGCTAAATCTATTTGAAGTGTACACTACTTTCACGTAAGTGTATTCAAGCATGAAATAGAATCATGCATTTTTAAGCATATTACTTTCTAACACATTTATTTCAGAATATGCACATAATTAACATCACAGCTCTGAATAGTAGTCAGTAGGTATTATATCATTATTTGCCTACCAGCACTTTGTAAACAAGAGGTGCTATCTCAGGATATGCATTCCAATTCAAAATTTTACTTGTGCTCACTCAAAAGAGAAGTAGTATTTGAAAATGAGACATTTTATTGACTAACATGACATCAGACTTTGATCAAGGAATCATGTTGACAATATGATTTTTTTTTCCATGTAGCTCAATTAGAAGAATAGAATTTTAGAAACAATTGGAATTATGTCATTACATATCACATGAGGTGCTGCATTTGTCTTGTTCTGCTGATGTGAACTTATCAAGACTTCAGTGAATTTTTCTTTTTTTTCTGAAGCGCTGTTACACTACAGATGGGATGTCTAACATCCTTTTGTATTTAAAACATGCAAGTTCTAATCAACAAGAGGGTTTAGAATGTTAAACCAGTGAGCCATAAGAAATGTGTCACACAGTTTGCTGTCATCCTAATTAATTAGATAGTATTATTTGTTGTCCCCAATGAACTCAGATGAGCTCAATGACTGATAATAGTCTCATTCTTTTCAGGGGTTTTCTTTTCATTTAATTCACTTTGATTTAAGAGAGAATCTTTAAAGAGGGAAAAAACAACATACCACTGTGAAGGGTTATTCAGAAATGCATACCTGTGACTTATTAATATGAGCAAACATTTGGCCTGATACAGAGGTCATTTTAATTTTAAATCTTCCAGGGTAATGTTTCTTGAATAATTACTATTTCAGTAATTATCTTGCACTTTTATAACACATTTCTGGACATGTTTTGTAATAGAGTTCTTGCCCTTCAGACTGTAAAAAGTCTCAATAAAATTATGTGAACATCATTTATAATACAGAACAAATAAAATCTAAGGGTTAACATAACACAGAGATCTTCAAATCAATGTTAAATAGAAAAGTTAATGGGCTGCTCTCAGTCAGGAAAACATAATTAATTGCTTTTTGTAACTTTAATGCTCAGACTTACACCAGAACAAATAGGTCTAATGAAAACAGAATTGAATGACACGATATTGACATAATATAGAGTACTAATCTTGCAATATTTTTTTTCTCTTAGTGAATATGAAAAAATTTAAAAGTTGGTCAATTAAAAAATCTATAGATAATGAAATAAATAATGGGACTAATAAAACAAAATGGTACTTTTGTTACTGGTCATGATTATTTATGTTTCTTTGTTTCTGATAAAATTTTGCATTTAAGTAAGAGATTAAATTCCTCAGTGGAAGAAGAGACAGAGTTAAATAGACTGTTACTGGAAGACTATGTGTCCACAAGTGAGGACATTTCCTTCAAAATACATGTGTTATTTCTGAATTTCTAGGTGATTAGACTTCATTGTTATGTGTTATTTTTGTCTGTATAACTCATAGCACAGTTTTTATCTGTTTTGCATTTATGCAATATTTTCTTATTAAAAAATTGGCAGCTAAATTAGATTTGTAAATTCCCATGGTTTTTAGCTAACTAATGTGTATTTTGGTGTACTTCTGAATGTTGAAATGCAAATTGTCTTGCACAAAGTTACAAGAGGAAGTCAGCAGGCTGCGCATCATCAGAAAGAATGAGAGAAGGATAGACAGCATCTTCCTTAAGTCCTTTGACATGGACCCACACAATACCCTTGTTTCTAAATTGGAGAGATATAAATGGGTAAGAAATTGGCTGGATGGCCATATCCAAAGCTGTTCAGGAGTGGACAGCTCGTTGTTCAGATGGAGATTGGTAACAAAGAATGTCTCTCAGGGGTCCATACTGGGACCAGTACTTTTCGATATCTTCATCAATTACACAGACCGTGGAATTGAGCGCACTCCCAACAAGTTTAGAGATGACAGCAAGCTGTATGGTGCAGTCGACACACTGGAGGGAAGGGACCCTCCCTCCAGAGGGACCTTGACAGGCTGGAGAAGTAGACCAATATGAACTTTGTGAAGTTCAAACAGTGCCAAATGCAAGGTTTGCAGCAATGTGTACTTGTAACCCAGAATGTCAAACTTCTCCTGGCCTGAATCAAAAGAATAATGCTCAGCAGATGATGAAGGGTGATTCTCCCCCTCTACTCCACTTCCATGTGGACTACTGAATCCAGCTCTGGAGTCCTAAGCACAGGAAAGACATGGACCAGTTGGAGTGATTCCAGATAGATGAGGGCGACAAAAATGATCAGATAACCTCTCCTATGAAGAAAGACAGAGAGAGTTGGGGTTGTTCAGCCAGGAGAAGAGAAGATTCCAGGGAGACCTTACTGCGGCCTTTTTAATATATAGAAGGGGTTTATAAGAAAGATGGAGAAAGACTTTTTCAAACAGGGTTTGTAGTGACAGTTTTGTAATCAGTGATATGAAAACATTCTCTCTAGGATTTGCTTTTCCATCTCTTGCTTTTATGTGCCAGATTAACTACTATGTTTCATTCTGGAAGAAGACAGAGATATACAGGCTACCTATGCAAGGAGTAATTTCTGATCAGGAACTTTGGCTTCCATCTAAATGTGTCAAATGAAAAAAGGGAAAAATAATTGAATCTGGTAAGTAATACAGCTTTTTATAAGTCACTCAGAGTCACAGAACAAAGGAACCTGTAAACTTAAGCATTTCTTTTTGACCATAATATTTTTTCTAGAATGAACAATTTTAGCTTCTGCACTGTATCTCTGTGTTTCATGCTGTGCCCAGAAGTAATGAAGGATGTTCTGTTGAACTTATTTTTTCTCTCTTCTACCTTTTGCATTTTCTGATCATGTATATCTGACAATTTTTTTGGTTTTCATCCTTAATTATTCATGAATTAGGACATTCATTGTATGTAATATAATCATTATGCCTGCCTACATCTTGTTTCATGATTATTTTAAAGGAATGTAATGAAGTTTGTATTAGGTGGAAATATACTGAAATAATACTTGCAGAATTATTTAAAAATAATTAGAAAAAAATTTTCTCTGCTGTAAGAATAACCATTGCCTTTGGATGAAAAGTTAATTCCTTTGTTCAGTGAATTCTTTCACTGCCCTTTAAGTGTAATTAACAGTGCAGTGGATGAGACCTTCTGAGCTTAGCTTTTACTTAATGCAGGATGTGGCACGTAATTTTTGTTTTGTTTTTCTTTTCTTTTTTTTTAATTTTATATTACAAATGCAGCAACAACTTACTAGTTAGATTCACTTCATTCACTTAAATTCTATCTCCTAGTGCCTTAAATTAAATTCATGGGTTTGAGTTTACTGACATTTAAACTAATCTGTCAGGACAGATTGATGTAGTTTATTTGCGTTAAGCTTATACTTTGCCAGTTTCTTGTCCTTTTATGTTCTGCCTTCACTACCCTACACAAAAGAAAGGCTTTTTCTCACCTTTATCTTTATATGTTCCTGCTGGATAGCTTAGGACTATTCTAGAATGAAACTCTAAGTTGCTAAGGGGTTTTAAATTGCCTTGTTTTTCTCAGAAGAAAAAAATAGCAAACATAACCAACTATTTTAAAGCCCATTCTACATAAAACAGTCAGAGTTTTCTATCTCTAATACTTTGGGTTCCAATTGTCATATCTTGGTAAGAAAGAAAAATTCAGTCACCAAATTAAAAAAATATTCTGAAAGTTCTGATAACCTCCAAGAAGTTGACATATTCACTGTCTTCTAAACATATGCATATACAAAAAGTTCCTTGTGATAACTTTATAGAAATTTGCATTTAATTTCAAGGAGGCTGCATAGGATTAGTTGGAGACTCCAATACAGTTCTGTCCATCAGAATTAAAGTACTTCGTTTTCTTCTTCTAGTCAAGGTATTTATTTGTCATTTATTCTGCCTTGTAAAAAGGTTGTCAGAATTTCCTTTGACAACTTCTCATGTCTCAGGACTTATATGAGATTTCTACTGGACCACAATTTTCTATCAAAATACATAATTTTCAGGAAAAGCAAAAAAGCTTTTTTAAATGAGTCAACATATTTGAATCCCTGTCTCTTGAATTAATGGCCAGTATAGTCTCTACTTAAGTTCCTCAGAATCAGGGTCCCCAAAAATATGTACTTAATTTAACTCAGCCTTTGAACATTCTGAAGTTCTGGTTCTTTCAAAGCCATTTCAGTCTTCAGTAAATAATGTATTTAAAAAAAACATGACTTCTATATTTAGCTGGTTGGCATAGTCAGATTTATTTGAAACAGATTTAAAATTTAAAGAGTAACAATTATATTTTTATATATTGGGTCCACTTCTAATCATTACCTAATAAAAAGTTTTAAAAATTAAATTAATTTCAATACCATATATTTTATTAATGGTTCAGTGTTATGTCAAATATATATTGACATGGTTTAAACTGAATTGCTAAATTATACATTTTAAAATATTTATAATTTTCAGACAGTGGTTGGTTTTTTTTTTTTTTGATAATGAAAATAGTTGAAATCCAGTGATCAAAAGACACAAAATTACTTCATCACATATAATAAATTGAGAGAATAACATACACATTTTTTATGTTTTTTATTATCTTCAGCATATTCAAAATAAGAAAGATTAAGACAATCTAGATAATTGATACATACTTTATTAAAGGCATGAGAAACTTCCTGGGAAATAAGAAAAGAAATATTTTTTTAAAGAAATATTCCTTACATATTATGTTTCATGGTCACTTAATCTCCTTTATATGAGAAATGCACTTGGATAAAAGGACCATATTCATTTGAAAAACCTAATTCTATAAATATATGGCCCATTAAAATAAATGGAAAAATAAAAGCATTAAAGGAACTGCTGAATGTATGGGCGAAAGGGAGGCATTCAAGGGTGAGAAAGCTATAAAGTATAACTTCAGTGAATTCAGTTATCATTTTGGGAGGATCCAACAATTCGCACATTATTTATAGATAGGTTAAAGGAGTGAAATCAGTTGTAAGCAAGCATGCAGGAAATATTAGAGCAAATAGATAAATTGGAAACCCTCAACTCACTAAACCCAGAGATCATTCACAATGATATGAACTCACAGTCAAGCTGGTAGAACCATCACAAGAGGCATGGCAGTGAACTGGTGGGTTCCCAATTTAACCCCTGTAGACCTAAAGTATCTATTGGACCTCTTCTAGAGGAGATCTTGGCAACTATCAGTCAGGAAGTCTGTTAATATGACAGGGTTTATAACAGAGTAAATTCATCGTGAATCGCACAGGTAAACACAGGTGTCCTGCTCCCAGGCAGCCATGAGCAGCTCCCCTAGGGCAGTCTATAAGATTTTGTTTCATTCCGTAATACATCAAGCTGAGTGGTCACTGTACCCCCATACCAGCAGTGCTGGGAGCGGGCTGGGGCAAAGCTTGCAGAGGCTGGACCTGGAAGGTGTGTGAGGGTTGTCCTGGAGGTTCCTGCCGGCAGTGTGTTTTTTTGCTGGCTGCTCAGTCTTGGTCCGGACCTCGTGTTGGGTGATTCACAGACAGTGTCTTTTTTGTCAGGCAGATTCCTCTGGGAAGGGGCAGTTGGAAGTTTTCTCTCCCCCTGCTCTCACCTCTGAGGCTCAGGGATGGGGTTTTTCTCCTCAGGGATTTGGATTTATTTTTGCTTGCTGTCCTGGAACCTGGCTGTGTCTGCCCACGGGTGGTGAGATCCTGTATCATTTGTTCTATTTCTCTGTTCTTTTAATTACTTATTAGCAATAGCATTGCTAGTAACCCGGTAAGTTTCATTTATGTAATTAAATAGTTCTTATCTCAACTTCTATGAGAATGAAAAAGAGAATGTCCAGAGAATGAACCTCTCTTGTTGTATTTTACCTCTGACCCTTTCTCACTGTGAGGGGTGGGGGGAGGGTGGAGTGGTAGAGCAACTGGTGGTGGACAAGGCTAAACCATAACAACAGAATTTAGGAAGGTGTCAGCAGGTCTTCTTTAAAGGAAAATCCTCTTACTAGCCTGCTGAAGGCTGTATTATCATCAATAAGCATGTTTATAAGGGGAATCCTGTGAACCTAATATATTTTCAAATCTTTGCCTAAGTTCCACATGACACCCTGCTGAAAAAACTAAATTGCCACACAACTGGACAAAAGATTCTTTTATGGACTAAAACCTGGTTAGAAAGTAGAAAGTAATGCTTAGTCTTAATGGTCTCTCTTCAGATGGAAGTGATTGAGAAATGCCTGCCAGTGTCAGAAATGCCTTCTAACACTTATAAGAGTTCCTGACACTGATGAAAGTACAAGAGGAGTAGACTGTATATAGCAGCCAAAATTTTATACAATACCTAAACAACAGTACCTTTGCTATTCTTAAAGAAATAAGACTGGGTTAGATTAACCTCTGGTTAGAATCCATAGGGTTTGTCTCTTGACAGAAATCTGACTGAATTCAGGTAGAAAAAATATTTGCTTACAGTTAAGCCTTCCACTTACAGAACAAAAAAAAAAAAAAAAAAGGAATGCAATTAATTTATAATTTCATTTAGTAATATACACACTTTAAAATCTACCTAATGGATCATATACTAAACAGGTAAATGAAAAAAAAAAGTGTTACTGTAAAACACTGAGTGTAAACATACAACAATATGCAGACTAAGATTTTTTTTAAATAGGGTTATGGGTTTATTTTTTAGCTTTTCTACCTTAATGAAACGGATGATACAAAAATACTGTGAATCTCTTAGCTAGTCTGAAAATTCAGCTAATGTACAGTGTAGGGTAATATTTTATTTGAAAATTCTTTATTTAAACACTGTTGAATTGTAAGCAAACTTTTGCTGTGAGGTAGAATGCAGAAAGATGTTACCGTTTTTCTTTCCAAATGAAAGGAAGTATCCATAGTCTACCTTGGAAATCTCTAGTGTGATCCTCCATTTAATGTTTTTGGATTGTTGCCTGGAATTTTGGATACAGGACTGAAGTTATTTATATGGTTTCTTTGCATAGCTAATTTATCCAGACTGTAAGTGTGGATGACTACTGAGACACTAACCAGATGCTAGATAGCGGGATACAACAGAAACACATGATGGAGAGAGCCAGGATCAAAGAGGAACACTTGAAATGATTCTTCCATTTTTGACTACTGGCTGTAGTGTAGATGAAGAGTTATGCTCAGTGTAGTCACATCTCTCCAACCTCAGCACATCATATCTCTCAGTGCCACTCATCCCTTAACATTAAACAGAGAAAGAAATAATTTAATATGGCTGAGTACCTGAAAATACACCTTTGTTTCTGTAGTAATTTTATTAAGGTAAATTAAAGATGCTTTTTTGCTGGCATAATTACTTCAGTCTGTCATAAAACCTGTTTTGATTTTATGAAAATATTAATGTTTTAAATCAGGTTTAATAGCTGCTTGGGGGGAGGTTGCATGAGGCCAAGTGAGATTTTGTATGTTTCATGGTTTCTTCTTCCTTTTCTTTAAGTGAAAGAAGCTTACAGAACGTAGCTCAGCATAAGGAATGTTGTCTTTTAAAATATAATAGCATTGAATTTCTATTAAGGTCAGATAAATTTACCAGTCTGGAAGATAAAACAGACTTAATGATCAGGATATGGATGACTTTAGTTGTGCCAAAAGACCAACAAAAGTTAATGCAACAGAGATGTAGAGATATCCCTTTCACTCTTCTTTGCTGGACCTTCATGCTGTCTTCCTCTATTTTGTTGTCTCATTCAGCCAGCTGAATATGAGCCAGCAGTGTGCCCAGGTGGCCAAGAAAGACAATGGCATCCTGCCTTCTATCAGAAATAGTGTGACCAGCAGGAGTAGGGCAGTGATTGTCCCCCTGTACTCAGCACTGGTGTGGCCGCACCATGAGTACTGTGTTCAGGTTTGGGTCGCTCACTGCAAGAGAGACACTAAAGTGCTGGAATGTGTCCAGAGAAGAGCAACAAAGATGGTGAAGGGTCTAGAGCACAAGTCTTACAAGCAACTGGCTGAGGGAACTGGGATTGCTCAGGCTGGAGAAAAGGGGAGACCTTATCACTCTCTACAACCACCTGAAAGGAGGTTGTAGCAACGTAGGTGTTGGTCTTTTTTCCCAAATAAAAAGTGATAGGACAAGAAAATGGCCTTGAGTTACTCTAGGGGAGGTTTGAATTGGATATTAGGAAAAATTTCTTCACTGAAAGGGTGACTTCTGTTTGAGATAGTTGCTGAATCTATGTAGTAAAATTTATAGGAATGAATAGGTGCAGGATCTGGTGTCCAGGATTAGGTCAAGATGGAGTCAAGTACCAAACTTGAAAGTGCTCCACAAATAAGGTTCCAGAAAATACATTCTTAGCCTTCAGTTCCTCACATATTGTAGCATGGAAACTTGCTGTCTTTATAACTGCCATGATAATTCTTGAACAGACCACATCTCGGCACATGTCAAGTGTCCAGATGACACATAAGCAATTTGTAATACTTGTGTCATATTCTGAAATGTAAGTGAAGCACCTTTTAAAAGCACATGGACTTTCTCCCAGAGAGAGATGTAGTTTCATCATATGCCTCTTATTTACTAAAATGAGCTAATGAAAATGAACAGCAAATTGAACTTAACCTCTTATGGTTTGAAGATAGTGCTTTTACCTAATCATTCTTGGCTGATGTTAAGGTTAATTGTGCTTTTAGCAAGCTGCATATACTATGGTATAGAGATTTTTAATTTGTGCATTATTTTTTATAACTAATAACTTAATAGTAACATGCTTTGATTTCATTTAAATATCTTACTTTCTCTTGCCTTCTTTTTAATGCTTATGGCTGCAGTAAAATTATGATTTTTTAAATTCAGTGAATCGAGATAATTTTCCTTTAGTGTGTTATTACAGTCATATTTTACATATTTAAAAGCCTATGTTTATTATTCACATCACCATATAAATGTTATGTAGTAATCAGAATTTAAAAACAAAACAAGAATCCTAGCTGTGATTTAATTGTTTTTCTTCCTTTTACTTTATAACATAACTGTGCTTATAAAATACATCCATATCTAATACATCTATTATACAAAATGTTTAAGGTGCTCTCCAGTAGTTTGGAATGTTTTTTTCAGTCCTTGCAGGAAGATCTGAAATGCTGTTCTACCACTGGGTTTATTATTTTATCTTGTAAACACTAAGACACCCTGCTAAAGGTCTTTCAAAGCCCAGGAGGACAAAAAAGAAAATATTTTTCGTGCTGTCATTGAAAATTCAGGTCAAAGCTTTCTGACACATAGATTTTCTAGAAGGATATACAGTTAAGATCAATATAGTGCCATTAAAAAATACATTTCTGCTGAGTCATCTGAAAGCAGCTTGGAGTCTTTGTTTTTAGCAAACACACTTAATTACAGAATCTGGATGTACTCAGTGATCTATGAAGGTTAATATCTGTCCATAAATGTAATGTGCTGAGTTTCTTTTGTCTAGTCACATAAATTTTAACAGGAATTTTCAAATAAAACTGAATTGTCCACCTTATTACAAAAGTAATACTCATTATAAACTTTTACCTGTGGGTGAATGGGTGGGTACTCAATGATTTATTTTTTTAGAAGCTCTTCCAGCTTTCTTTTGATATACTTATGGCACAAATCTTCACACGTCAAATCTTTCAATGCCGGATTTTCAGAGGTTTTGTTTGGTTTTTTTTTTTTTTTAGCAACTATGAC
>NW_010270034.1:0-23979 GCF_000690775.1 Eurypyga helias | reverse complement strand
ATAGAGAGAAAAAAATTTTTAAAAATAAAAAAAAAAAAAAAAGGCAGAAAGCCATATAGATATTCCTATATATGTAGAATTTATATGTCATAAAATATTTTTTATATATATTAAAAAACATCTTGAGCAATATCTGTGCAAGTATTAATTTTTCCATTATTGATTCCTCTCCTGATTTGTCCACTCACTTCTATCCATAGAATCCAGAAACAAAACCCACAAAAAAAACCCAAACACTACTCCCTCTGCCTCCCCCTTCTCCCCTCCGGCCCATCTCCAACTTATATACTGAGCATGATTTTTTTATTGAATGGAATACCACTTTGGTCAGTTTAGGTCATCTGTCTGGAGTGTGTGTCCTCTCAGCTTCTTGTAGCAAAAAAGTTGGAAACACAGGTGCAGCGTCAGAAGCTGAAAAAGTCCTTGACTTGGTACAAACACTCCTCAGTGTGAGGAGTGTTTGGATTTGTGCTCAGAAACTGAGCACAAATCCAAAACATAGCCTTGTACTAGCTACTGTGAAGAAAATTAACTCTGGCCAGCCAAGAACAGCCCACCAAGCCCTAAAGAAGATGTTTAATTTTAAGTTAAACAATTAAAAGGTTGAGAAAAAACAAAAGAAACTAAGTTTCATGTAGAAAGAGACATTTTATAGAGCTGGTTTAGAAGAAAGAGCTGCGTGTTGCTGAATGTTCACACTGGAGAGGAAAAGGATCTGGGAGGGTGATCTAGATTAGACTTCTACTATCTCCAAGGATTTCATTGAGAAGACAGAGCTGAGATATTTATAGCTGTGCATGTCAGAAGGCTAAGAAACAAAAAATAAAAATTAAAACAGAAGATGTAAGCAGTGTATTGGTTGACTGAATCTTTTACAACAATCCCTCCACAGCTGCCTGTAAAATAGTGGTCTTTTCTAGACAAACAAATGGTTTCTAAGTCTTTTAAAAAATGACCTCCCTAATGTCATAAATGTGTCATTTTTTAAATTTTTCTTTTTAAAGATATCTTATATGGTCATGAAATTAAACTGATTTAAAAAAAATCTGTAAAATGGTGAATTCATTTTCAAGAAGCAATTCTTATTTTTGGCACAGATTTTATTTGACTTTACAAATGGATGAAACCACAGAGTGAATTGATAGTGAATAAATATTTACTTATTCCAAACACAAGATAAAGATTCAGTCTGTTTTTGTTCGCAGTGTACAGCCCATCCTTCCTCTATTAACTCTCAGATCTGTAGCCCAGAAAAATGGATCAAATGAGAATTATGTTAGCAAGAAAAATGAAAATCCTGGTGCTGCCTTTTGATTACCCTTCTTCATACAAATATGGAGAAAAAGAAAATTAAAAAGACCTTCCTTGGAACTAAATAAGTGAAGAAAAAGGGGGAAAAACCCTCAACAAAACCCACAAGAAGATGAAAGGAGTTTATATACCACAGACCACAAATTTTCATATATCCTTTAAGAGTCCTTGAAAAGTTCCCCTTCTTTCCCCTGACAGTGTGAGAACTCATTTACAAAAAGCTGTGGAAAATATGATGAAAAAGACGATCAAGTATAAAATAGTGTCTAATATAAGCATATTATGGACTTACACATTTATTTCAGAACTGCTGGTGATCTCCTACTGATTTCAGTCAATTTGTGCTCACAATATTTGAGCCCCGAGATTTTGCCTCACATTTCTATAGTAATTTCAAAACATTTGATAAACAAATGAAATAAATACCTTCAAAAATGTGATCTTCAAGTGAACATTGTTTTTTCAAATTTCTGTGATTTGAATTTGTTGGAGACTACCAGATACAGTTCATATCGTAAAGACTGATAACTTTGTCTCATAGCCAAACACTGTAACACTATCATTTAATTAAAATATGCAATCCATATTATTAACTCAGTAAAAAAAAAAAAAAAGGACAATTCTTACCCTAATATTATGAACTAACCTTTAATATGTTATAAAGTTCTCATCATGTGATACCCCAAGAAGCAGACAGAAGTCATGATTAACTCCCAAAACTTTTAAGGGTGCCAAGAAACTATGCAGTACATTAGCCATGGAATTTCTTTTGTAAATCACAGCTGGTTTTTAGGTTATTGCTACATACCTTCTGCCCATCCTGCCTTTTTCAAAAATGTGATTTTAAGTATAACCTGTTACAAATGATTTTGACAAAGACATTCCAAATTTGGGTCAAATAGTTCAAACCTATTTATAAATTATCATCTAAATTTACATTTGAACATTTACATCTAACGATATACTAAGAATATGGGCTGAAAAGGTTATATTATTGGTTATATAATGAACAGGTTCTTTAATCTTTAAACAGATCTTATCTTCACTACCAAATGTACCATATATTTTGGGAAATTTTATAGAAAAAGACCAGCAAAACTATTCTATGCAACCCATTTCTAGAAACAAATAAAAAAATAAAAAAATAAAACTTGTGTTATGAAAAATTTATTAATGAATTTATCCATTTATTAAGGGATAGGTTGAGGGCGGTGATTCTCCCCCCTCTACTCAGCTCTTGTGAGACTCCCAAGAGTACTGTGTTCAGCTCTGGGGATCCCAACATCAGAAGGATATAGACCAGTTGGAATGAGTCCAGAGGAAGCCACGAAGGTGCTCAGAGGGCTGGAGCCCCTCTGCTATGGGGACAGGCTGAGGGAGTTGGGCTTGTTCAGCCTGGAGAAGAGAAGGCTCCGGGGAGACCTTATTGCACCTTCCAGTACCTGAAGGGACTACAAGGAAGCTGGGCGTGGGGGGGAACGACACATTTACAGGAGCATGCAGTGACAGGACAAGGGGTAATGGGTTTAAATTGAAAGTGGGGAGATTTAGATTGGACATCAGGATGTTGCATCCCTGGAAGTGTTTAAGGCCAAGTTGGAAGGGGTTTTGAGCAACCTGGTCTAGTGAAAGGTGTCCCTGCCCATGTCAGGGGCCTTGGGAGCATGGACATGTTCCAGAAGTGAGCTGACCAGGTTTAGGGAGGTTCAGTAGCACCCGACATGGAAGCACCTGCCTGCCTTGCTACTGCAGGGACATGCAGTTCAAAGTAATTTGCAAATCTGTTCTTCACAAAGCTACTGATTAAATGAGCTAAGTCATTCATATCAATGCTTTTTTCCTGAAAGAGGAACTCTGACAAAACCAATGTAAAATAAATAGATGCAGATGTGCATAATGAAATTAAATTATTAGGTGTACCGCAGTGCTATCATGTTTCCCACCTGCTCCTCTTGTGCGCTTGCAGTTTTTTGCCAATACACTCACCAGAAAGGAGGAAGACTTTGTATATTAAAATAGAACCTTGTTTTGTCAAACAAATTGTTACTGAGATTTTCATGCAGGTTTTTTTAAGGCTTGTATGTTTTTGCGATTTGTTAAAAGCAGCTTTAGAAGAGTCATGCTGGTGTTAGTAGATATTTCTCTGCATTAATTGGGCCAGGTAAAATAGATCAGCAAGGCTCAGTGCCTGTCCCAGAGAGACATTTTAAAACTCTCAATACATAGGCAGATCAGACAGTGATTAAATACTCGATATGTAAAATTTAATTGAGGTTATCTTGTGTCATCTGATATACAGATTATTGGGATTTTTTATTATAGAATTGTGTTAGACAGTGGAAAAGGGGCTTCTAGAAGATTATAGATTAAAAGAGTGTGATCTGTTTGGGCAAACTCTGGAACTGTTTTTTCTCCCCTAAGAATTTACATAGCAGACAGTTACTGTATGATATCCTAAGGGTGTGTATTGGAAAAAAGTCCTTGTACAACATTCCAAAATTTCAACTTATATTTCTTATATTTTTTATAAAGACCTGCCTTTCCACTTCACTTTTCTATTATTAAGAGCTTCTTCAAACAGAATGATAAGTATATATATATTAAAAAAAAAAATCTTGAACAAGAAAACCAGGATATTTTTTGGTCCAAAATAAGAACCAAAATATTTCTTAAGTCTTGCTCAGTGATTCAAACACTAAAACCTGATGCTGCATTTAATAAATACTTTTCCCTCTTAGAGTGTTCCTTACAAAAACAGACTGAAAAGTACTAATGACATGAACTGCTGCAAATAGTAGGATAACATTACAATGAAAATCACAGTGCCTGCCATATTTTAGATGGTGATCATGTGTATGCACAGTTAAACCATAGACAGTCAAGAGAAAAGGTCGCACTGGTTGACAAGGCAGCATGCAATAACACAGAACATGGAATATAAGTGTTATATAGTTCTAAATAAAAGTGATATTCACATTTTAAAATCATAAACACTTGCATTCATAATTGAATATTCCCCACTGTTGAGGAAAAATTTTAAACCTTCTGACAATACTGCCCAGAACCTCCTTTAAAAATGAAAACAGAATTTTTGAAATTGTTTTGAATCTCAGCCACCATTCTCCAATAACAGTGTCAAATTTAAAGTGTAGCCTTCATCTTTCAGTAATATTCTTTTTGGTTAATCGGTGTGGGTTCCATTGTGCGTACTGCTCCAGAACTTCCACACAATCATGTCACTATTTTTTGAGCAATTACAGTATCTAATAAACTATCTATCTATCTCTACCTGTTGCACAATGACTCTTAGCTATTGTCCCTATTGATGTACTTTTTATTCTTGTCCAGCAAGTGAGAGTTTTACTGCTGAGTTGACTGAGGGCAAAATATTTAATCATTTAGTCCAAAATAGTTTGCTTTTTATATGCTGCCAGACCAGAGCAGAGCAATGTTAACTGATTACATTTGTGTTTTCTTCCCTGTTTTATTTTACAACAGGTGTGCTTAATGACTTTCACATATAGCTGAGGAAGATCACTTCCTTTCATCAAAAGAAAGATGTTTTTAACAGTCTTTTGATCATACTGCAGGTGATATGGGAAAAAAAAAAAAATAGACAGTCTCTTCTAGGATGACCACAGAAAAGAAAGAAGTCTAATATCTAACACAAAATAATTTTACAGTGACAGTCAAATATTGGCCTGACAGTCAAAAATGAAAGATAATTTTCAATCTTTGTGATTAGAGTACTACCAGAATGGCAAATCAAGGCCTTCTAAATCTGTTAACACGTTTATACTTGCCTGTGTGTTATCAGTACTGTGTTGAGGTAATGATGCTTGAAGAGCTAAGAGAAAAGGTAGATTCGACCCCCTCCAGTCCTGAAAATTCCAGCGCTGAGGATTAGCACATCAGACAGTCAGCCAAAAAGCCTGGTCTGGAACAAGAAATAAGTAGGGATCATACAGTAAGTCAGACATTACTTCATGATTTTGATTTTCTTTAATTTTTCCTATAATGGATATCAGTTTTTGGTGTGACCATGTGCTGTGAGTTATCTTGCTGGTCATTGTAGCACAAGGAAGTGTTTTTGAGAAAATATTTTTTTTTAATAAGGTGAAATGAAAAACCAGTTAACCCTGACATCCTCTCAGGGAAATGAGAAGCCTAAAGCTGGCATAGAAGTCAGTAACTTCTACACAGCAGGAACAGAGAACAACAAACCAAGTAATAATTTGAGACTGGACAGTAGAGTGTTCTGCTTTTCGTGACTCCTTATTGAGGAATGCTGACAGATTTTGGAATCTCATTCTGAGCTTTTCTGTTGATGGAAATATGAATGAAATTGACCACAGATTTTGTGAAGGAAAGATTAAAGGACATGGGGTAAACACAACTAAAAGTGGGCAGAAACCAATTTCAGGCATTCTTACCATTTCATGAATCAGAGTGCCTTAGCTGTAATCAGCTCCAAATGTGAAAAAAATCAAAGTATAAATGAAAATATGACTTATGCCATTTCAAAAATATAAACCCATACTTTAAATGTTTCAGACCACAGTCAATATCAACAAAATACCTGCTAGCAGTACAGAATAATAAAAAAAAAGGCAATCAAGAATGTGGCAGAAATAATTAAAAATATTTTGAACTATGATTGTCAGACACAGCTTAGTGTACTTTTAGTTACTAGAGCTGAATTCATTATATAGGTTTTTCGGTCATGTTACAAAAGTTCTTCTCAGACACATACTTACTTGGCTGCACTTTTCACCTCTAGATAACTCCCCCAGCCCCCTGCTTTAACAGAGTCTTTCTTCAAACACTCTGCACACTGCTTATGCTACTCTCAGAATTTTAATGTGAATTTTTCAGAATATGGAGTTTTATGAAGTATTAACACTTAAACCCACTGCTAATCCCCACATGGCTTGCTTTATTCTTTTATATCTGTATATTGTATGAGCTACAGAGAACAATAAAACTGAACAACTACCTTGGAGAGAGTGAAAGAGCCTGAAACATGCTAAGTAATTACAGTCGTGTTTTTTGAAGAACTATAGCCAAGGTTATTTCAACTATAGAACATTTTCAATCAGATGATTAGCAGTAGTTAAAATGCAGTGTGCTGTCAAAGTTTGCCTTGAGGCTTTCAGTTACCTAGGGGTTAACTCTGATACAAAGTGAATGTCAAGTCTGCTTCAAGAAGCAAAAATATGTAGTTTTTCAACACATTCACATGTCATTTTGAATTAATAACACAGGAAGAAGAGATTCATAGCAAGTCCTGTTTTCCCATTCCTGTAACTCCAAAGTAGCCTCATGTTTACTGCATGCAGCAGAAAAACAAATTTGAAAGCGTTTCATTCACAATACACACTGGAACCTAATATTGCTTTTTAAAATGAAAATATGTATTTTAATAATTCAAATTTAAAATGGGAAATAAAAATACAGCCTATTGAGGATATATACACAGAAATTGCACAACTCACTTATCTACTTGCTCTTCTCTTTCTGTTCCAACATGTACATCTTCAGATTTTTTGAAACAACTAGAAGATGAGATAGCAGATTTTTGATATTCAATTTTTCATAGTCACCATTAAGTTTCTGACCAGAGATCATATCACTAAGCAACAATAAATTGTTACATGTGATAAAAATGCAACAGGAACAAAACAAAACAGAGGTATTCTCCCATTATTGTCCCATTCTGAGTTTACATTATAATTCAGATAAATTCAAATACAGTGCTAAAAGCATAGATGAAATGCTTTAGAAGAAATTGTGAAAAACATTGATTTATATAACTTCTGGTATCAATCTGTAAATGAACATGTGTTGTGCATATAAACCTATACTCCTGACATATATTTCATAATGCACTCTAAAGCTTTTCAACTCTATTGAATGGTGAGGATTTTTAGCTTTCTCAAATGAAAAACCAAAATTGATTTGGCTTTGTGCAAACAAACCCTTGCCTAATTATTAAAAAAAACCCAAACAAACTAAAAAACCCTATACAAACAAATAGCACTACTTCCAATAAATTATGTACCATGACCATGGATATCTATCTCATGTTTTTAGTTTTATCGTGACCTTGAAAAGAACAGAAATAACATCCATAAGACTTTAAATTCCTGGAATAAGGAAATACAGAGTTCAATGGTGATAAGCAGAGTTAAAAAAACAAAACAAAAAAGGAAAATTAGAGAAAAGGAGCACATTTAAAAAGATAATCAAAGGAAATTTGAGAGAAACCATATAATCTAGAAAAGCTGACTTTATTGCAGCCTACTTGTTATTTTCCCTTCTACATTTCCTAGTGCTTAAGTAACAGCCAAGTCAACCTAGTTTTAATTACAATGGCTTTGTTATAGTGAAAATCACAGTTTTAAATATGCACATGTTTTCTTCAGAGAAGACATATAAGGACCAACTTAAACTGCAGAAAGGCCTCTTAACAATACAGATCACAAAAAAAATAATGCAGATAACAGATGAGATTGAGAAAACCAAATTAATGATGCCAGAAGTTCTTTATAGATCAATACTCAGTATAGTGGATCATTTGAGAACAAAGTGTTACACATAAATGAAGAAAAGAGCTCTAAGCAAATTATGTATGAATAATTTACATGAGCTGTTTCACTGAGCTTTTGACAAGAAATTAAAACAAAGGAGAATGAACTAAAGTTAACTTATGATAAGGTCATGGACTCCTGGAGCAGAAGTTAGATAATATGAGTTACTGACACCAGTCATAGAGTTAAATTGTTGTAAGTATTTTTAAAGGATGCTAAGTTCAATGTATAAAAGATCAGTTAAATTAAAGTCTAGCCTTGACTTTAACAAGTAGAAATCGTATTTGAAAAGAATTCAAAATATGCATATCAAGTTCTAACAGTTGAGGCTTTGTCAACAACCTCTGTTAGAAGCAGAACAGCACAGCATAGTTTTAGCTAATATTTCTAGGCAAAAAGTATTCTTGCAGACTACAAGAAAAGAAATCAAAACATACAACCTGAAAAAGAGGCTCTTCAAAAAACTGGAATGGTGAAGTAAAGCTGGGAAAACATCCAAACTGTGTTTGAATTAAAAATAGAAGTACAATGCTATGATCTGTTGTGTCTAAGCTACTTTATTTTATACTATATTGTTTAAAAGCTATTTTAAACTTGAGTTCATAGATTTCTACAGAGATTGTGGAAGTCTTTCAGAGGACTAGATACTTAGGCTTTTTCCACAGATATTTAGACTTAAAATAACAAGTCACAATTTTGTTACAGTTCCTTTTTGTTTACAAGTCCCTACAAGCATACTTTCCCAGGTTAAAACAAAGAGAGTTCCTGTCTCCCTGTGACGCTTTTTATTTATGTCGTGTTTTATGCCCAGCTGGGAACAAATGATAACGAGGCCGCTCCCTCACTCTACCTCCACCTCCACCCACACACACCCCCTACCCTCCGCAGGTATAATGTGGAGGAGAAAATACAAGGAAAATACAATACGGCTTCTCACCATGGACTTCAGGGGAACTACCTTCCTTCCTTTCTGCACTGACCTGGGTGTTTCCATACTGATTCTCTCCACTCTGTTTCCACTTCTGCTGCTGCTTCCCTTTTTGTGTTTCACCTCTTAAATATGTCAATCACAGAGGCACTGACTGGCTCAGCTGTGGCCAGAGGTGGGTCCCATGGAGCTTCTCTCAAATCTTCTCACAAGATCCAGCCCTGTGGCCTTTCCCCTGCTGCCAAAACCACCCACCAAAGAAACCCAGTTCAATTTATGAGACAGGTATTTGCTTTGGGTCAAACATCTGCAGTCCACATCCATATTTTTTCAACAATGAATGACAGGTCTCATCCATTGTATAGGACTAGGTCCTGCATATCTATAAAATGACAAAAAATACATATACTGTCTTTCCTAGAAATACTACTGCCACAACTCATGCCAGTGGAATGCATAAACAAGTGGTTAATTTTTCTTCTAAAAAATTTCCTTTACAGTTACTTACAATCACTCAAACCCTGTAATGCCAGCTTCCGTTTTCTATCCAGGCTTCCTTATGCACAGCTGAATATCTAGAACTGTGATAACCAAGGAGTTACCTAGTTGCTGTTTCTAACCTCATATACCTTTCTGTTCTTCCTCCTCCTAATGCTTAGCTGCTGTCTTCCAAGACACAACCTCCAGTGTCACCAGTTATGTATCCCAACTTACACAGTGACTGGTGTAGTGTGAGGGCTGTCCCTAAGTACTCACCTGGGCACCTGGGTGTCATTCTCCAGCAGATGAAGACAGCACTAGAGTTGTCCCGGTTGGTATCTGAGTTTCTCCAGTTAAAGCTCTTTAACTCTGTGTACAACACAGTGCTGCTGATTGCAGTGTAGTCTAAGTGGTTCAGTGTAAAATTACAAAAAGGATCAGCTTCAAACTTCTATGCTGCTGTGATACGCTATCCTCCTCTGATGGACTGGTATTTCCTACCAATTTACAGTCATATGTAATCATTAACACCCCAACTGAACCTCAAATCTTTAACTGAGCTGTTGAAACGCAGGCAGCTCAAGACTTGAGTGACTGTTCCTTTTATAATTTTGGCATCTGTTGTAGAGATATCTGGCTGCATAGAATAGGAATGTTAAAGGACATTCTGACAGGATCTATGTATAGTTGATCCACTCAATCACACTTATCTGATCTTTTATAACTGTAATTACTTTTGATCTTTAAATGATTGTAGAAGTATTAGCTGAAAATTTGTGCGCTTGAAATGTGATTTGACTTGTGAAATTAAATTTGAGCCCATATTCTCAATTTAAGTCATTAAGTATGCAACAAAAAGTGGTGCACTATGGGAAAAAAACCCCAAACCCTGAAGTTGTTTGCTTTTTATACTTTCCAGAAAGATGAACTTGGTTAAATACCTACCTGCGAAGGGACACTTCTTTGATATTTCTGATATTTAATTACTCCTGCTTTCTAGTTAACTATAACCTGCAAGGAATTGGTGAATTTCTACAGAATAGATAATGAGGGAATGAACAGGATAGTTTCTGAAGTTTTTAAATGCTTTGCTAGGTCAGGATCTGAATTATCTTCCTTGCCTGAAACATGTTTATTCTTACCAATTTTGACAAATGTCTTCAAATTTGGAACTTCCTTCTATTTTACTGTCATGTTATCCAAGTGGATCCAGAGGTAATGCAAAAAATTATAATTGTACAAGGAAGAAGAAAGTGCAGATCAGTCTACATTTCCATCAGGTTATGGGTGTTTTCTGGAAAGTCTCTGTGAAAATATGTGATGAAAATCATACTGCATTAGTCAAGAAAACTTCTACCTACTCTCAAATCTCTTCCAAAGGGGACTTGAAGCACTGGTTACCACCCAGAATGTTTGAAAAAGTTGGGCTTTTTTTAGTTAGTGGTGGTCTTCCTGAAATAACATTTAGGTTTTCTCCCTCATAGGTTCTGATGACCTTAGATGACTTTCTGAGCATCTTCAACATCCTGAATATATCACAACATGCTCAGTTTGTTGACCTGAAAGCTCCCAGTACTTCAGTACTTTCCAGATTGCTCTTTCTTACCCTAAGCAACAAGATGTCTAGCTCACAAATTCCATAGGTATACACATGAAAGAATGAGTAATTCTTAAAACACCTGACATAATATTTCTTAGAAAAATTGCCACAACAAAAAATGAAGTCACAGCTGTGAAAGGTAACAACAACACTGGCATTTTAAACAGAAAAAAAAAGTATTCCAATTATAGTCAGTAGAAGGTCTTAGTCTCTGTTCTCTAATTACACTTAACAATGCACATATATATAGTTTGAGAATTAAAGATTTCCAGTTCTCAAATGCATACATCAGATATTATTTTCTAGTTTCGTATACTTCCTGATTGGCATTTTGCCAAAATGGACAAAACCTCTTTTAACTCTTGTGGACGCATTGAAAGAGGCTCCACCCTAAATAGCTTGTAGCCTGGTGTTTAGGAAATGTTTATGAAAGGTGAGAGTGTGATTTTTTTCTAGAAATTAAATATTGTTTATCTTTTGCATGTGTGAATAAATACAACATTAACAGTAATCAGTAAGCTAACCTCAGTAAACTGTATATATTTCTGAGGATTGGAATTGTTTTCCTTTGACCCTAATACCTTGTATTATATCTATAGCAAAATTGAGATCCATATGCTTAGTGTCTCCTGGCTTGTTCTATACAAAATATTCATAATTCTGTGTGTTTTATAGATCAGCTTTCTAAGGTGCACTGTGGGCTGTTCCTGAAATGTAAATACCTGTGTGACATTTTTTTGAATTTTATTGGTGACAATGAACTTTTGATTTAGATAGGCCTTACACATTCTACATAGGTGCCTACATGTTAAATTAGATTTGTCTTTTAATTTATTTTTTCTTTTTCACCAATTAGTTCACTTCTAATTTATAGTCCTTGTACTTAAACTTTTGCCTTTGTGGGTCCCCAAGGCAACATTGGACTTAATAAAACTATTTGTTGCTATAGGCAACAGAAGTATATTTCAACACATTGTCAGACTGATGGTATCATTTGAATTTTGATGGTTTACTGCAATACTATCTTTATGGTTGTTGTCATGGAGGCAGATAAAAATATTGTCATTGGTTGGCACATTGTAGGTGTGAGGTAACACAGTTTCCTGTACTGCTTTTTAAGATGAAGGTGATAAATAATGGACTAGTCCCATCTGAGTTGATCTTTGGGGAAAGATAATCCTTCAGTTTTATGAAAAATGATTCTATGTTGAGTAATTTAATGGGAATTTTAGTTTCAAATGCCAGTATATTAGTAGTCATACTGTATTTTATAATATGGGTGCATACAAACGCTAGCATATTTCACTATTTAAGTACTGAGAGTGTAGGGTAAAAAAACATAAGATTGATTTTTCATGTTGTTATTTATATGTACAGTTATCGCCAGACATATCACTATGAGAATTATTAATACATATTTGGGTTATGTTCAAGAATACATATGTGAAAAGATGTCATAAAATTAAAATGGATTTTACTGATGTGAAATTTTTACTCCATTTGGACCTCAGAATTTAGTATTCTCAAATTCCAGTATCAGTGACAAGTGTGATCAGTGATTAAACCTTGGTATTATCCCTTTAATGAAAATCTTTTTCACCTTGAGTAGGGCCCATATAGACTGGAAGAATTGCACCTCTGTTTTCTGCTCGTCTATTGCATGCCTTAATTTTTTATTTCTTTTTTTTTTCCCCTGAGATGTAAGTTAATGTTGCCTTATAAATGGCTGTTGCTAACTTTAGTATAGAAAGTAATCATATACAGAAAGATAAATTGAATGCTAAATAAGTATGTCTCCTGTTGTTTCAATTCAATGAATTGCAAATCATTAATAGTGTCTATAAAACCATCTTGGCTGAGAAGACTTCATGGACTTCCATTGGAGGTTCCATTTCTTTCCATTCACAGCTACTAATGAAATAAATTATTTTTGTAACCTTGCTCAACCAAATATAAATTGGAATTATATTCAAATATTTTACGCTGACTTTTACAATAAACTAAATTTACTTGCCTCCCTCCAGTAGGTGAAGAAATTCCAAGTATTCACTTCCTAATTTATCTACTTTCTAGGCTCAGAAACTTGAAGTTCTGATAAACAGAATTTAAGCAATCAATTTCCTAATAATGCAATTTGTAGTCATGATTCCTGAACAATTTATTTTTGTTGATTCCCCCAGAGTTTGCAGAATAACTGAAGTGATAGTATCTTGAGGTAGACTCTTCTGATGATTAAAGTCAAAGTATAACTTCTGATTAATCTTGAGTTGCATTATAAATCTGATTTCAATCTTTTCTAGCTGTGTTCATAAACAAAATAATCCAAGTTTTAGAATCTGTAGGATATTTTGGAAATTGAATCAATAGGTTCCTGAAGCATGGCAAATTTAAAATTAACATATTGTGATAATTATTGGGCTTTGTGGAGTTTATAGTTTATATGAAGTCTTTATAGCTCTGAATCAAAATGTAAAGCACAGTCTGAGTTTTAGCTGGGCTTGCCTTCTTACTTTCATCTTAGTTTAAAATGAAATACTGAAGACTAATTACAAAAATGTTTTTTGTCCTTTACTTTTTCTGAACAGGAAATGCTCTATTTCTCAGGCAAAATTTTTTCACAATAAAATAATTTCCCCAAGACACCATGAGTCTGAAAAGGAAAAGTTACTTTGCCAGCTCTTAAAGAGGTGTGTCACAAAGTCATCCAACAGCCCAGGAAGCAGAAAGAAACACAAGCCATGTGTCTAT
Organism: Eurypyga helias; assembly: GCF_000690775.1. Taxonomy (NCBI): domain Eukaryota; kingdom Metazoa; phylum Chordata; class Aves; order Eurypygiformes; family Eurypygidae; genus Eurypyga; species Eurypyga helias. Next base: position 10,322 of record NW_010270034.1, on the reverse strand, counting down.
TTTTGGATCTTGTTCACCAATTCAGAATGGAAGAAGCCAGTGCAGAAGCTTGATGACACATATGGCTCATCTTTCTTACAATCCGTGGTTCACTGGGGAGTCCCTTATGATTTATAAATTCTGTTATTTTCTCCTTATCCAAAAGCAATGTCCTTTATAGAAATTTAGTGTCAGGGGTGTTCCACCAAGTTTATTGTTTGCCTGCTGAAGAATTAAATCTGACTGAGTCATGAAACAGCTCTTGTCCACTGTGGATGTATTTCATATGCTAGGTGAATTCACATATTTGAATGTGCCTATAGATTCCAAAATTGAAGGTGATGACTTGGATTCTGTTTAGCCATCAGTAGTCCAAATATAATTTCAGTCTTGTGTCAGGATTTTGGTCATCAACTAACACGGATTTACTGATCACATTTTTTTGTCATAGTTATTTATTAAAACCCATACAGTTTTTATGTATTTGGTACATTATGCCAGAATGTGCAAAGAAGGTAGGAGATAAAGCTGTTTACTGAACACATCCATTTTCAGTATAGTGACAAGACTGGTTGATTTAACTCTTATTTTAAAGCTTGTTAATATCTTAATAGGTAAATGCGAATGATTTGGTGGCTATAATGAAACTGGGCCACCAAAAGCCTCAAGAAACCAAAGCCTTCATTAAAAAAAAAAAAACAAAACCGGTTAAAAACCAGTTGTAACTCTTTTTTCTTTGCAGATATAATAACAAAAAAATAATGTGCTCATTAAAGGAAGCCTGTAAATGATAAATAAATCAATCAGCCAAAACTGAAGCAAATAAAATGTTCCTTTTGTAGATTAGACAATATAAAAAAGGAAGGGGAAAAATGGTGTAAACAACTGCATTATTTTCAAATTCTCTCTTGATTTTTTGTTTGTTTGTTTGGTTTGTTTTGTTTTTGTTTGAGAAAACAGAGGATTAGGATTTTAGGAATTGCACAGTGGGTAGTGACGCTTGACAACCAGGCTGAAAAAGCAGGCTGTTTGACAGACATTACAATGGGGGAATGGAAAGGCTGTCAGTGCAGCCTCTTAAAATTCAAAATGTTAATCCAGGATCTCCAATTGGAAAGACTGCATTTGCAATACATTTTTCTAGATATTATTGCATATATTTAACAGAAATTTTCATTACATGACCTTTCTTAGGTTTGGGATCAGAAGATACCTTCAGCTTCTGCGAAAATCAGCAGAAGCTTTTTTCCCTGATTTAGTCACCTGTGCCATGTCATATAAAAGCCTAAAGAAATTCAAAAGCAAAATGTACTGGTAAGTCAAAGGTAAGAGTGAATATATCTATGTGTATTTTGAGAGCAAAGGTTTACAGGGATTATGTAACTGGCTAAAGAAGAGAAAGAAAACAAAAATGTGAAATCAAAAAACTTGTAATCTAACATAACAAACTTGCCACATTGAGTGTTTACATCCATAAGGAAGAGGACTTATATCTAGGTAACATCCTTTTGCTAGTTGTTTGGGACAATAACACATACAACCCATAAATTCAAAATGGGTTTCAGTGCTTTTATTCTTAAAAATCCTCCATCATCCACCAACATCAAATAAAACTTCAAAAGAAATTTCAATATTGACTGATAAAGCATGTTGAGAATAAAACTGATAACACAGGTATGAAAAATAATAATGCCAAGAATTATTAGAAGATAAATGTCTTTGTAATTTATGCTTATTTAATGTTTTCATAAGTCTACCTCTAACACTAGATGTTCCTGTTACATTATCTACTATTGATCTGCAATTAAGTCAGAGCAAGTTGGAATTTCAATGCCCACAAAATTTTCTATAATATTTTTGAACTGTGAGGACTTAAAAATGCCAGAGGATTATAGACCACTCTGAAAAATAAACCTTACCTCTACATGTGACCAGCATAACGAAGTAATGGAACTCACTCATCTTCATTTCTTATGGAAAGCCACCAAGAAGAAATAATGCTTGACTGCAAGAATAGTAATTGTGTGTGCTGGCAATGTAAGAGTCATAGTCTCTACGTATTCTCCTTGTGCATCTGTTCCAGAAAGGCCAGAAGCAAGTCTTTCATTAATCACCGAATGTCATGTGCAATAAATCTACCTAAACTCAGCGTGATATAGTTTTTCCAAATACTCAGTTAATTTGTAAATGTTATGGGTATGTCAGTCCAACTTGGGTTAGCCTTTCCTTCATCATACTGCTGAAGTATTTATTCAACTCTGACAGAGTTACCTGAACACTACCAAAACATTGTTAGCCAGCTAATTAGTGACTGTGCTATACTTACATACCAGTAACTATTATGTAGATGAATCCTGTATTACATTTTGCATCTGTCATCCACAACTTGGCATCCGTAAGAAAAGAATGTGGTTTGCTTTTTTTTCTCCCTCTTTTCTTTCTTGCCTTTTTTTTTTTTCTTTCTAGATATAATTAGTAAGAATACCTTGTATTGTGAGCACAAAATCTGTGGCAAGAACAAAAGAATTGTCACAAATTCCAGAATGTTACATATAACAGATGAAAGATTGAAATGAACAATAGAACATAAGACTAAAAGAATTGCTCTTTTCTCGCTGTTTTTCATTTTCCCTGTGCTGAACTCAGTGAATAATTAAAAGTGTTAAACTTCATGGTACTACACCACAGCAAAAAGTAATTATTAAAGCAATCTGGGAGTTTCAATACATTTTAAAAGACACAACTTCAATTATAGGCTTCTTCAAAATCTGAATGTAGGCCTTTCTCATCCCAGTCACAGCACAGACAAAAAATAATCTGTTCAAGTTATACAGCATCATAAAGCTTCCACACAATACTTAAACATGGGAAACAGTTTTGATCAGTAGAGTTAATACATATTCTCCCCAAGTAAAGAGGGAAGAGGTGGTCTTATATTGCCAAATCCCTAAATACTATAAATTGAATATGAGATTTATCTGATCATAAACTCAGGATTCTGTTGCGGGTACCTTTGACCCCTGGAAAGCTTGCACAGTACTAAAGCTGAGGCCAGGAAATTACTGCTAATTATCATGTTAGCTAATCAATTACACTTAGAAAATTTATGATAACACAATAAAGAGGAAAGGAATAATTATGAATTTGGTCTCTTTACAATGCACATTTATTTTTCTGATTGAAAAAACAAAGATGATAAAGGTTTTTTTGGAATGCTATTAGAAGTTTTCTCAGACATGTATAAATAAGAAAAAAAATTAAGTACTGAATCCTCACCAAACAGAAAATAATATAAATGTGATTGACTGTTCTTATTTTTACAGGGTTCCCTATAATTATAGCCAGGGAAGTGCATTGAGAAATGTTCACAACTTCTATGATTCCTTAGATTTTAGGGAAGTAGACAATCTTAATAATCTGTGTGGCAGGAGAATAGTTTTATACGGATAGGGGTTTTTTGGTCCCCTTTCTTGACAAGTCCAACCTCATTCTTTCATGAAAAACTTTGAACCAATTTTAGTACCCATTTCATGATCTTCAAATTCTCTATTTACAGTAAGAGCAGATGGGCAGAAAAGAAATCAGAAAGGAAAATTAAAAAGCACAAGAATTCTAGTAGTATTTGGCAAGTAAGTGTATGGAGTCAGCACATATTCATCAAAAAGATACAGAATTATATCTTTTTATATTCTGATGTCTACATCGGGTATAATGGGTGTGGGCTCAAAACTTTGTGGCAATAAATTCTCATGTGTGCTAACTTATGTGCAGTTAGAATTTCTATCAATAAACAGTTTTTATTTTGCAGATGTCAAATGTCTTGCAATAATCCCTACTAAAAGTAATTAGAATATATTTAATGAATGGTAAAGAAAATGGAGAGTTAAGATTTTCAGAACAGCTTAGAAGTTTAATTGTGTATTAAAATATTGGTGTAAATTGATAGCTCATGTTTGCTTATCACTGCATACTAGATATACTTAGCATCTACTGTCTGTATCTTATTTCAAACTTAAAACAATATTCTAGAATACCTGTTACTATGAAAAAGAGTTGTTGTCATGGTTTAACCCCAGCTGGCAACTGAATACCCCACAGCTGTTCACTCACTTCCCCCCAACAGTAATGAAGGAAAGAAAATACGAGGGTAAAAGTGAGAAAACTTCTAGGTTGAGATAAAAACAGTTTAATAATTGAAATAAAATAAAATAAAACTATAATAATAGTAATAATACTAATGAAAAGGAGAATAATAAAAAGAGAGAAAAATAAAAACTAATGAAGTGATGCAAATAAGAAAATCACAATTGCTCACCACCAACTGACCGATGCCTAGCAAGTCCCCCAAGCAGCAGCCCCTGGCCAACTTTCCCCCTAGATTATATGCTAAAAATGACATGAAATATCCCTGGCATACCTGTCTTGGCCTGCTTGAACGCTTTTTGGGTCAGTCTGCCTACACCTATGACACAGGAACACATGGAGCGAGTCACATTATATTCATATTCTCAGAGCTGTCTGGTGACTTCATCTATAGTTGGTGCCGTGGTGTCAATGCAGCTCATTATCACTGGGATGTAGGTGCATGACGCCAGTGCACTTTGTCCAAACCTTCACCAAAGTGTCCGTTGGTGTGTTTTCCCTCTCTTCTCTCTAAGGGTGCCACATAATACCATAGGATCATAGAAACATTTGGGTTGGAAGGGACCTTAAAGACCATCTAGTTCCAACCCCCTGCCATGGGCAGGGACACCTTCCACGAGACCAGGTTGCTCAAAGCCTCATCCAGCCTGGTCTTGAACACTTTCAGGGATGAGGCATCCACAACACCTCTGGGCAACCTGTTCCAGTGCTTCACCACCTTCCCTGTGAAGAATTTCTTCCTGATATCTAATCTAAATCTTCCCTCTTTCAATTTAAATCCATCACCCCTTTTCCTGTCCCTACATGCTCTTGTCGAAAGTCATGAAGGCAGTAAGACCTTGCCTCTTTGGAATAGCCACGGCTTTTTTTTTTTCCCCTTTTTTTTTTTCAAATATTCTAGCACTTCTACAGGGTCTTGTAGTTGTTTGGGAGTGAAGTTCCAGACCACTGGAGGTAAGAAGTCCTGTAGATTCCTGCCCGTACTCTCCTACATGCTGTTGACACTCATGACTACACTCTCACAGAGTCTGGGCCATATTCCTAAATTTTTTGTTAACCTTAGAAAAAAACAAAGTAATATTTCTATGAAATACCAATAGAAGAATTTTAACTACCCATGGATACCATGAGAAGACATCAGAATACTGAGAAGTTATTGTAACAAAGGAAAGAACACCACAGAAGGTACCAAAAGTGGTATTCTGTATTTCCTCAAAAAAAGCCTCTCAGAAGTATGATTGCTGTCTCCATTAGATGGTACCAAAAGTATAGTAATGGCTTCAGCACACAGCCCAAATGCCAGATTAAGTTCTAGGTCATTGTTTTAATATCAAATCTCCCAGGCAAAAGTTCACTAATCACTACAGAGTACAGCAAACTGCAAATGCCAACACCCATCTTGAACAGGTGTAACAAAAAGAAGAGCTTGGCACTGATCAGATAAACTAATATCCAGAACAGGCTAATATAATGACCCACAACTATTAAAAGATATAAATCCCTTCTAATATGGTCTTGTCAATCAATCTTATATCAAGCCCTTTGAGCCACACATTGGGTGCCAAAAAGGATGACAATCGTGGTTTAACCTCAGCCAGCAACTAAACACCACACATTTGCTCGCTCATTCTCCCCAGCAGGATGGGGGAAAAGAGAACTGGAAGGGTAAACATAAGAAAAATCATGGATAATGCATAAAACAAGAAACTGACTCCAAGACAGGTCTCAGATGACCAGAAGTAGTTTTATCTAGAGCTTCATCAATGGGATTTGTTTCAGTAAAGAGAAGTACTCAAAATTGCTGGAATGGAAGAAAAGATCTGGTGGACAGAAGAGGGATTTTTGTTCTAAGTTTTACAGTTTATTACATGCTGCAGTTATGTGTAATTATTTCATCTTTGAACATATATAAGTAACTCAGAGCTCTTACTTCAGTTTGTTATTTTTGTGTTCAGATAAATGTTAGGTTATTGATATCTGGCTGTCTTTGTGTCATCTTCTGGATGCAGGAAAGTTCAGAAAACTCCACATGCAGGGTTTTTTTTTTTAAGTCTTTTTAAACTTCATTATACAAGTCCTAAAGTTTAGTTCCTTACTGAAACTCTGCAATCTTATTTACTACTGTTTGATGTTATTTTCCTAATTCTTTGCCTTCAAAATATTCAGCCAAGAAGTTTAGCCATTTAGAACTAAATCTGTAGGCCAGGATCTACATTACTAGTAAAAGCCCACAGGTGCTGTACAGACCTAACACTGCAGTGTCTGGGGCAGCTCTGGGCTTGCCTTGGCCTGAGCTGATTTTAGCTTATTTGAACAACAGACTGCTGGCCAAGTGACCACTGCCTCACCTGCTTGAAATGAAGCTGTGTGAATGCCTCCTGCCATCAGATCTGACCAACTGAGGGAGTCATGGCACAGCAAACCATTGTTCTTTCTGTCAGCTGAAACTGGGGGTGGCTCTTGTGCAACTTTTAAACTTTATCTGGGAACCAGTAACAAGGAAGCAAACTGTGATAACGAAATGTATAGTAGCCTCAGAGGTACCAAACGCTGAGGAAAAAGAAACCCCACCGTGAGCATCATCTTCCTCATGGCAATGACCTCAAGATGCTGGCAACTTGCTGTAAAGCCTTGTCTGTTCTGCTTAAATATTGAATTATCACCCTGAGGACCCATAAGGACATTAGAAGTGTGGGTGTAACACTGGGAAAAGTGGTAGATAATAAGAAACTTTTGTATAATGACTTTAACTGTGTTATTAATTTGGGGCTTTTCTGCACTAAGCAAATAATTTTGTCAACTGTTAAAATGTTAATTAAACTACCTCTTAGAAAGCTTGTAAAGGTCTCTTACAGAGACCATTGGAAGAATGGACTGGTCTAGTTAAGAGAATAGGTAAGGACACTTCACAAGACAAGAAAGGCAAAAAAAGAAGTTGGGACTGTGACGTGGTGAGAACAGAGGCGTTGCCTGCACTTCTGATCTTTGACTAACAATAATATTATTTATATGCTTAAATATAATTTCAGAAATGAAGTTTTTGGTATCTAGGTTTGTTTTTCTTTTTTTCTTTTGACAAGAATAAGCAATTTATTCTATCCCTGTTCATGATGTTTTTGTCCTTCATCAAAATTATTACAAAGAGAGGATGAGGATTTATATTTCCTTAAACTTAAAAATATTTCACTTGAAAGAAAATATTCTCTAACAAGGCAGTGGGAAGGAATTGTCATTAGCTACTAATGCTCTTCCTGTAACTTTTACTAGATTAATGATTATACTTCAGATTAAAGATCTGTGAAACAGTGTGCTGGTTTTAATTGGGATAGAGTTAATTTTCCTCATAGTAGCTAGTATGAGGTTGTGTTTTGGCTGTGCTGAGAAGAACATTGATAGCATACTAATTTTTTTGCTTGTTCCTAAGGAATGTTTATGTCAGCTCAAGGACTTCTTTCAGTTTTTGATACTGCAACTGTGTTCCCAGATGCTTCTCTACAAGAAGCTGTAAGGGAACACAGCCAGGACAGCCGACCCAAACCGACCAAGTAAACATTTCATGCCATAAACCATCATATTCAGCATATAAACTGGGAGTTGGGCTGGGGGTTCAGTCTCTCTCTTGGGCTTGGTCTGGCTCTCAGGCTATCTGGCTCTGATTCTCACTGCTTGAGGACTGGCTGGTCATCAGTTGGCAGATGGGGAACAGTTGTCTCATTTGTTTTCTTTTCCACTATTTTAACTACATAGTCTTAGTAGTAATATTAGTATTATTAGTATCACTATTTTATTCATTTATATTGAGTTATTAGATTGTTCTTATCTGAACCTTTGAGTTTTCTTGTCTTTTTCTTGGAGTCTCCTCCTCCACTGGAGAACGTGAGTGAACGGCTGTGTGGTACATAGTTGCTGGCTAGGATTAAACCACAGCACAGTGTCAGAAAAACATGAATATGAAAAAATGGCCTGGTTTTATTCTTTATTATAACTTGAGTTGTTTTTTTTCCTCTCTAAAAGTTGATCAAAATTTTTCATAGAAGAACTCAAACCAGTTTGAAGGACTTGTGTCCTTTTTAAAAATATATTTATTTTTCAAGCATTTAATGTCCTGTTTCTTTAAAGACAGAATCTACTGGGTAATGGAAACCTTATTTAAAATCAATTTATAAAATGTTGTGCAGTTATTTAACTAAATATTTCAGATGTATATTAGGCACCAGGCTTTCACATAATTTTTTCAATATCCATGAGGTATGGGCTAAATCATGTTGGAAGCCAAGTTGTTTATAAATTTCTGAGGAACTTCAATTTCAGTCACTGTGATGATAGTCAGTAAATTTATGGTCTTTCCCAAAATGACTCCCAGAAATGCTGGAAGGAAAAGAGTAGAGTGACCCAGTGACATAAAGTATAGAGATAAGATGAGAATACTACTTCATGCAAGTATTTAGCCTAACACTTAACTTTGCTATTCATTTTGCTGAGCTGTTGTCTTTTAAGATAGGTAGCAGCACCATTGCCTATAGTACACTTTTTTAAAAAAATTATGTATCATGCATACAGTGTCATGACTCTGCTATAGATCTGAAAAGTAAAGATATTTATTTACGTTATTATGGATTTTTTTTTTTCCTTCTGTCTTCTGTATCATTCATATTCATTTTCTGAACTGGTACATCTTCATGTCTTCAAGCTCTTTTATGAGAACTGGAACACTTTTTATAAGAACACTTTTTATTAAAGCTGAGATTCTCGTGTAGTTGGTTTTCTTCAAACACTGGACTTTGTGGAAAACATATTATATTTGTGAAAAAAACTGCAGAATCAACAATAGTGAGAGGAGAAATTTGACAGTGTGTTATCTTCTCCTTCTTTTATGTTAAATGGATGAATTAATAAAAAGACAGAACATCATAGTATCTTGTTCTGGCTGATATAGCCTCACTACAACTTACGCTCTCCAAAAAGATAGGTGAAATATGCCAGGAGAATGATCTGCAAAATTCTCTAGACTTGAGAATATTTCTAAGAAGAACCTGACCAGTGCCAAAGTGCCGCTCAGCAGATGCTGTTAGCATGGACTCCAGTGCAGAGCCATGCAGGTTGTTACCTTTTGGAGAAGCAAAGTAAAGCAGCATACATTTTCAGGATGCAGTGCACTAGTGCAGTTATGCCGTCTGTTGTACCCAAACAACCTGTTTAAACTAGCCAATGATTTGTTACATTAGATTATAACTGGAGGCATGCTTGCAATGTATTTCCTATTCCACATGTGGGAGAAAATTAAAATGGTATGAAAGCAACATACTTTGGATGTGCCTCAGAAACATCACCCAGTGAGCATTAGAGATTATCTGTGTTCAAAATTCAAATTTATTTCCTAGAGACATTTAAATAAACAGGAAAAAAAAAATCAAAACTTTTCATTCTTTTCATTCACATTTTGTGTGAATTTTGTCACCTTGAGGTGAAAGAGTCATTAATGTGTAAGGTATCTGTTGTTGATACTTTGTAACTGTAAACCATACAATGCATTTTCTACAAGGTTTATCTGTGTGGTACTACAGTACTACAATATGTTCAATATCCTATAAAACATGTTATTGGTCTGATGCATTTGTTGGTATAATATGAAGTAGACGGTATGAAGATGTTTATGTATGAATGTGTTCCAAGGTATCTGGTAGCAAATATGTCTTTACTGGTAAGAGTGTGTTAATGGTTCTTATTAGTACCTTATGTTTTTGTGGGATCACATTCCCATTGTCATTTAGGCCAACACTTACAATATGCCTTATATGGCTTGTAGAAATAACCTTAATAAAATTATTTAATATGTTTCATTTTACCAGATTCAATTACTATAAACTCACAAGAGTTTTAATATTATTTTTTTAATTAACTCAGGGCAATTACATAGAAAGCAGAAGCTGATAAATACAGCTTAGAAAATCTTCAATTATAAACACCCAATTTTATTTTCCATTGCTTGTTAATGCCATAATTTTCATTACTAATTAACCTTTAAACTCTATGTGAAAATATATTGTCACACATTATGCAACTAATTTCTCTATCTGTTCATTACTAAAAAATTTGTGATAGTTCTTCAACTTAATTTTTATAGATTAACCCAAAACTTCTTTAAATGTTTCCTGCAGAATAAACATAATTATTATTATATTATAATATTGTAATATTTA
>NW_010270033.1:34473-49506 GCF_000690775.1 Eurypyga helias | reverse complement strand
GGGACTGGTGCACGTGCTCATCTGCACCTCATGGAGGGAGAGGAGCCCGGCAAAGAGCTCATGTGGCCGCACGCAGGAGGGATGGGAGTGTGTGTGGGGTGCAGGCTGGCAGCAAGGGGCAGGGACAGACTCTGGGGTTGTGAGTTGTCAGAGCGTGGTTCAGAGCTACATTCACCGTTTTACAAGAGAACAGATCACTGGACTGCTGGCAAGTACACTGCAGGTTTTATATATGAAATAAATGAACAATTTTCACATTCAAGGTGTACAGATGACATACGAAAATGATTTCTAGAAAGGAAACTTATCTCAATAATTCACGATGCAAGCTACCTACCGCAGAAGTCAATGCAAGCTTGAGTCTTTTATAAACTTTTTAACAGGAAAACACAAATATCTCCACATGTAAAGAGGTGATGCTGCGTATTGGGTTTGCGTGGCAAGGTTTCTGTAATGCTGTGTCCCCCAGGACTGTGTAATGCATGGCACTAAGTTAGGTACTGTGAAGCAGCAAGAAAAGAGCGGTAACATTTCTGATAACGCCTCATCATGGCTTTCCCTGTAAAACCATTCTCAGCAACAAAGACAAGCAGAGCAGTAAACTATGCCTGCATGTGCTGGCCTCCTCAGTCAGTAAGCTGCACTTCCATCAGCTGCATCCTAAAGCAGAAGCATTCCCCACATACAGCAGCACTTCATTTTCCTGTACTGACACAAACACCAAAACAGATGGAACGGTCTTCTTGTCACCATCCGGGACCAACACGTCTTCCCAGCAGACAGGGGCTGGAAGATGCTCTGGTGCACAGAGGCAGGCCTGCGCACAGGCTTTGGTTCCTAGCCAGGTAGCAGAAGGCTCTGTTTCCACTGGTCAAGTTGACTCACCCAGGGAGTATTCTGCTTCAGCAGAAAGTCCCTCTCCAGCTACCTAACTGGAGACCATATGCAGCACCCATGTATGCACCCTGATGTTCTGTCCGACAGCCCTCAGGCTAGCTGCAAGTCAGGGTGAAGTGCACGGACCCCAACAGCCATTGCCAACAAAAGGAAAACACCTAAACTTTCAAAATCAAACATCCTGGGAGATGGTTCCTAGACACTGGGGAATGAAGACATACACAATGCCTTGCAAGGTAACTAAATAAATGCCATGTGTAGCAGTTTCCCTTCAGTTGGCAAAGCATCTGGTTATACCACACAAACTGTCACAAGATGCAGCTGTTATTTTACACAGAAAGCAGGAAGAGCAACCTCACCACAGCAAGCAGCACAATATTTAAAGCTGGCCAACAATTCTCTTCACCCTTTTCAAAATGCAAACATCTGCAAACAGGTGTTTGAAAACATGATGAATTGCAATGCTCCAAGTATACAAATTACCACTAAAGAAGCAAGCAAGGATTTCACACGAGGCCTTTGGAAACACTTTCGAGATGACTTAAGTCTCTCCCATGCAGAGTTGTAACAGTTGAGGTTCTGCATTGCTGCACAGTTCCCAGTAGAGCGGGAAGAAGTCCACACTGTTCCTGTAGAGTCCAAGATGTGGGTGGACCAACGGCTGCCTCGCCTCTAGGGGACGATGCTGAAATACGCTGCGTTTTGGCATGCCAGCACTGCAGACTTCAGCAGGTCTGACAGACTGACCATGCAAGTAACAAGCTAGATCTGGCTACTACACGAAGGAGAGGGAAGGGGGATTGATTCATTAAGACAAGCAATTAGTAGCTAAAGGAAACCCATGAACAGGCCCCTTTGAGTGAAATTGAAAAGCAAAGTGATTTTGGCAGCAGCAGCAGAATTCTTGGAATTAGGAGCGTTTTTTTAACAGCAGCTGACAAGGACTAATTGCTGCCATTGAACACCGGGGGAGATGAGAAGAAAGGAGAGCTTGGGTAACGTGGGAGTTCTGCCAGGACATAAACAGTCATCTTAATGTTTTACCATCAGTTTGCAACAAGCAGAAAGGGCTGGGGTTTTTAAAATGAAAAAAGCACTCCAAAAAATCCTAGTGAGTCCTGCCGAGACACTGACGCTCTGGAAGATCAGTTACCATTTGCCTGGTGGTTACTGCCAGCTCAGGAATTATTCTTGATGAATCGGTACCTGTGTGAGCAACAGAAAAAAAAACCTTCAGAGTAGAGCTCCCATCCCGCCTCAACGGTTTTGCTTTCATCTTCGAGACGTCAGCTCGGAAAATTGGATGTCTTGTGCACTGCTTGGGATCAAGGAGCTCTTTGCGGCACGCATCCAGGACATGGTGTCCGAGTAGCGGAGGTACTAGTTGTCAGGAAGCGAGAGCAGAAGGGACACCTGCATGCAAAGTACCTGGGGTGGCCAATCCTGCATCTCCTACGGAAGATGGTCAGCGCAGACACAAGCACTCCCTTTCAGATGAGGTAGCATTATCCACGCATCTGCTTCCTGTGAGACACTAACCTCTCTGTTCATACCAGGACGTTGGCACTGCCAAGGCTTAGCCTCAGGGCAGCTCACAAGCAAAACAGTTTGCTCACAACGGGGATGTCCTCCACATAGTTTACCAGGCATAAGAAGGAAAGACACTCCATTATTTTCAAGGCACTGACTATATATAATGAGAGGTCATTTCCACAAGCTCTGTCATCACAGTATCTCCTTTCCCAAGCTCGCTAAGCCTAATTCTTTCATTCTTTCCTACAGGGTACGTTGTTAGGACTTGCACATCCTCTTGTCACCATTCTGAACACTCCCCAGCCACTCCATCGTCTGCCTTGGAACACTGGATGCTGTACCCAAGAGAGGAGTCACTGCACTATAAGAAGCAGGATCACTTCATACATCTCTCAGAAAACAAACCACCAGCCATTTAATATCCCTTTTCAGGCACTTTTCTGCAGAATGCTGTCGATCAGATCTCCCCCCATTCTGTGCCTGTGTAGCCAGTAATTCCCAGGTAGCTGTCAAACTTGCATTCGTTCTTATGGAATTGCAACCTGTTTTTCAGCCAAACTGCAGCTTCCTTTGATCTAAACCAGTGCTGTTTTGAGCAGGGACAGACTAGACCTCCAGAGTTCCATTATTCTACAGCTGCAGGTGAGTTGGAGTTTACCACATCCAAAAAAATACCCAGTAACTGGTGATCCTTGATTTTACAAGGTGGTTTCAAGTCATTCATAACTAAACTGAACTTCAGGTCAAGCAAATATGAAGTTATTCCTGAAAAAAAATGGTGAGGCAACTGACTGAGGAATGTTTGGCACAGATATAAGCTACCTTGCAGAAAAACCCTCTATGGGAGAAGGAGCCAGGCTGTTCAGGCTGATCAAGTTGTTCCACATTATCCTTGCCCACGGCTACACTTCTCAGCCTGCTGTCTTTAAAGATGAGAAGAGTTCTTTGCATGCATCAATATTCTGCCTGGCTTTCACATCCCACTGGTACCTGTGGCTCCAACCCAGTTCTTCCACAGAACTGATGAAAAAGGAGAAAAGGCTCATGACCAGACACTGAGCTGCAGCTCTGCACTATCTGGGACAACTCTTCACTCTGCAAAGGACTTGAGAAGGCTACAGTGATCCACTGTAAAGGCCCACTTTGACAACGGGAAAATAAACCTTATTCCTACCCACAATTCTGTTTTTTCTATTTGGTTTTTATATTCTTTGAAGTTAAAATGATCCAACTGTAAACGATCCAGCACAGTAGCTCCTAATTTTCCAGCGAACCTCTAGCACAAAGGCAACTAAAATAACTTTGGGTTATTTACAGGTTTTTAAAGGCAAGGGAGCAAAATAAGATGGTTTAAACCCAGACCAAAATTGTTAGAAACACCAGATGGAAAATTATATTTTCAGAAAAAAAAAAAACAAAACCCAAACAAGGAAGAGATTTAACTGATTTCTTTTTCAATATTAGACAACGTCAATCCAAGCATCAGTAATTCATACTAACTCTCCTTCCAGAGACATACCAATTTAACATCACAGATGCTGAACATTTATTCAAGTCGGAGAACAGATTTAAAGAGGGCTTACCCTGCTCAGGTAGCTGCTCTTGGCTCTCAGCTGCATTCATTTGATTTTGTTGGAAATCTCTTTCAGCAGGCCTTTCAAATCAGAGAGCTTAAGAATTAAAAAGAAAAAAAAGTCAATCTAACTCACCCCAACAGATGATCACCACTTGGGATATGTCAAGTACCTTAAAATACCCTTGAAAATACTGTACGACATCAGCAACAACAGGCACAGAACCCCTTATCTGAGCTCCTGGCATCCCTGTGGACACCAGCCGCTGCTTCGAAAGCGGTACCTGACTGCGTTCTGTACGCAGTACTCGCCCTGTGGTGGCAACCGAAGCAGTGTTAATACCGCTCGTCACAGGAAAGCAGTGCTAATAAGTAACATGAGCAACACGTAACTACCTCGCTAAATATTACAACTCTACCTCGTGATCAAGGCTCATGCCTAGGATATCACCTCAAGTGAGAGCCAGAGAGATATCCCTGGAGTGCCCTGCTCTCGAGGGCACTGCTCCTAAGCGCTGCCCTCAGGACGTTTCTGTCATCAACGCTGAAGGCCCAAATCACCAAACAGTTTGCCGTAAGGTATTCCCCCAGAATATGAGGTACACTAAATTTCAGTTTCAAGAGGAGCATCGCTAGACACATACTTCGTTGCTCACCATTTCCGTTTCAGTCTTGAAAGCAAGCTATTGTTTTGTAATCTAAATTATTTGACAGCAATCAAAAGAAGCATTTTAAAGTATACATGGGTCTTTTCACCCTTGGAATTTTAAAAAAAAAGGCTGTTCTTCACAGCAAAGCAACTCCCCACTTCAGAGGAAAAATTCTTAATTCAAATCAAGCCCTCAAGAAAAATACTGAAAAGACCTTTACAATGGGTATCAAGTCATAAAAATTATACTTGTATGACAGTTTTAATAATTATGTGCTCTGGTAGATTAGTAGCTTTATATTGCTTCAACAGAGGATGTTTCTGTGAATCAGATGAGAACTGGTCATTCAAATCATAATTAAAGGTCTTCCTAGCATGCCATAGGTAAGAAGCATCCCTTGTTTACCTAGCAGGTGTCGCCTGTGCTACCTGGAGCACCACCAGGCTTTCCACAATAGATCCAAACTGCCACTTCATCTTATAAGCAGAGGTTAAACAAATGAAAAAGTAGGATTAACTACCTCGTGCCTTCAGCACTAGAGGCTAAACGTGTCAGAAGGCATGTTTGAAAAGGGCATACTCTCAGTGCATAATGCTCCTTCTCCCCATCCGTATTTCACAGGCCTGTTCTACAGCAGAATATTGGAGTTTCATAAGACAGGAGTTATTTTTACTTCTGTTCCAACCAATAAGGAATACTGAGAAACACTTCTTCAATGCTAAACAAGCAATTTCCTTCTTCATTTTCCAGCACAATATGAAGCTATATATGGAATCAAAGGTGCAAAGGAGCAATTTAAAAAATCCTAATTAAAATGGGGTCCTGGCGATCATAGCAGACTGCACATGACTCTCAGTGATGCTCATTTTCCTTGTGGACCACTACGTGCCCTACCAGACAGACACACATCCCCCAGGGAAGTCTGAAACACAAGTACCTTTGCATCCAGTTGTCTAAATCGATGTATCATCCTGAAAACAGAGAGAGGACACTTAGAGAGGCCTTCACTAATCTCCCTTCCGCCTTCACAAAACTGTGCAGAGCTGCTTTGCAGAAGTCTTTCTGGAGATCTAGTCCTCATCATTGGCCGAAGCGTGGAGCTAAGGCAGTTAAGAGTCTGAAGTTGCCAGAGACTGCCCTCTGTGCATGCAGTCAGAGGTCAGGCACAAAGCAGATTGCCTGCAGACGCCCCTGCTCGGAACAGCAGGCTTCAGTCCTTCCAGGATGGCACGGCTGCAGATGGCTTGGCACTTTTTTTCGTACAAGTATATTAACTAATACATGAATTACTGTTAGTACTGCATGATTGCATTATCCTTGTCAAGACTTCTGCTTCCAGTATAAAAGCTATGTCTTTTTAACCTGTGTTTGGCTACTTAGCCAATGCTGAGTGCCTCTGGGTAGCCTTAAAAACACTTACCTGTGGACAGCAATGTTCACAGCAGGGGCAGAGGGGCATGGGAGAGCCTGGTCTTTCCTGCCCATTCTTATCAGCTCTTCCCTTACATTTAATTTAGGGAAGTACTCAAGATGATGGAAGCAAGCTACAAAATTAAGCCATCATACACAGCAGGTTGCTGTCACTTGCTGTTTCCTAGCTTTCTTTAGATTTCTCCTTCCTCTTCCAGTAGTACTTTGAAAACACTGACACAGACCCCAAAGGTAAAACGTCACAATGTGGCAGGCAAAGAAGGGCAGTTCCAAGTCACAACCTTCAACTACCATCATTCCAAATAGCATCTTCCCCTCTCCAGAGGTCTCTCCTACTCATGCTACTAAGTACAGACCTCTGTAGAGATAAATGCTGCGGGAATGCTTGATATCCCAGGTCTAGCACTAAATATTCCCTGCTATCTGCATAATTTTACAAAACTAGTCAGCTATAGCACTGCTTTCCACAATGAGATCTCAAAACACTACAGGAAGACAACATTTTCTCCCCTGGTGGTAAAATAGACAGACCTGAATACAGAAACGCAAAATCGTTTGAGAAATACTGCAACACATATTTGGAACAAGTGTGTTTAATACATCTACCAGCGACTGCGTGCATAACACGCCATCATAACCCTCACGATATTGCCATTAGCGTTTCCCCAGCTCAGTCAACTATTTCTGAAGACAGCCTGCAGCAGCTGACAATAAAAGCATCATTTTCCTTAAAAAAAAGGCACATTTATGCCAAGTTTATTTATCTACCCATTAGTCTGTAAACGTGTAGAGCTGCTCAAAACCTGACTTCACTAAAAATATTCAACAGAAAGTTAAGAGAGTGAAGACAAAGAAGGGCAGACGTACTCTTCTGATGAATCATTTGCTTTGGTATTGATTTTCACTAGGTAATTTTCCTTCATGACAGCTTCCCATGCCAGGATTTCATTGTCCTCATTCTTTAAGCCTAGGAAATGTAGGTGAAGAAAAACAACAGCAGATTCAGTTAATTTGCCTTTCCAATGCTAGGATGCAAAAAGGCTGGGCTAGTGCTTGCCATCACAGGCTAATGATTCCCTTCCCATTCAGAGCCTTCACAGCCCCACTTCCCACCTGTGACACTGCCCTGATGAACATGGCATTAATGCAGTTTATTGTACGCTCCTTGCAGCCACAGTTGGTCAAAAAAAAAAGAAAATCCGAACAAAACCACCTAACAAGCCCCAAGTCTTTCTGATTTTTTTGGAGTCTTGGTTAACACAAGTGCTTTGCAGCTGCTTCAACAGGTACAGGACAGTCCAGGAAGTTCCTATCTAGGTTTGAGATTTCCATTTGTTTCTACATTATCCCATATTGGATCATGAACAGTAACAGCACAAAACACAGGGGTTTTAGTAAATGAAAGTTAGCTGAGACGAAAGCAGCCCACAGACAGCAAATGACTGAAGTCCCAGTTCCTGCACCCAGGGCTCCTCTGGCCTCCCACAGCCTCCACTGTTCTCCCCGCTACCAACAAGCATTTAAACACCCAAATCCAACCATTTCCCTAAGAGTTAAGTGGAGAAGCCAAGTGTTTGCAAGAGTCAACACATTAGCGTGCTTTCTCCATGCAGCTCTCCGTTCCTGTCACCAGCTCAACCACAATGATGTTCTGGCTCTAATTAATTCTTTCACTTGCTTTTAGAGCTGCAGCATCAACTCGGCATCACTTGGGCAGAAATATCTGCTGCTAAATAACCTTCCCAGCAAGGAAACCAAACTGATTTGAACAGCCAAAACCATTTAGTCAGTGCTAAGGAATTTTATACCCCAAAGCAGGCATCTTTCTCCTAAACTAATAACAAATCCAGCCTGTGCTGCAGGGCAGCAGTCTGGTTGCTGATGGATGGGAATAAGTCTGTCAATTAACTCAAGTTATCCTCTCTTATCTGCTTCGTTTTAAAAAAGTGAAACTACACCATTTGTTGGGGCAGGGCTGGGGGAAGCTTGTTAGAACAAATCACATCTGTACCCCCTGACAGATTAAAAAGGGGGAAATAGCTAGAGGACTGGTTCAGCCACTCCTGCATTTTGAGGCAGGTCATTTGGCCATGGCCAGAGGGCCAGGAGACACTGCATTCTCCTTCAGCCACCCACCAGCAGGCAGAAGAGCCTCTGAAGATGACTGGGCTCTACTAGGCTGCCCTAGCAGCTACCAGCTGCTAATAAGCAGGGAGACTGTAGTGGGAGGACCAGAAGAAATGCAATTCCAGGAGGTCGAGTAGCAAGCAGAAAGACAGACCACCTCTTGTACAATTTACCTAAACCCTCTGAGCAGGCAAGATGAGGGATCCCTGCTCTTGGGAGCTGTGCAGGAAGGATGCGCTCTCAGATGATACCCACAAATGGGATGGGCTATGTTTTTCATGCAGATCATGGAAATGACTTTCAACTGCTGCTGCAGCCTCTAGATGAATTTATTTGGTGCTCTAATACAAATAAATAACTAAAAATTCACACCAACTTTCAAACCTAGGAAGCAACATATGCAGCCCTAAACTGCTAGGATTAATTTGAAGTCGTAATTGATTTACACGAGGTAGTTCTGCCTTAAAACAGCTTGGACAAGAAAGCACGGGATAACACTGTGCAGCACTCCAGTAGAGCAGGTCTCATAGTAGAACACAAACTCTCTCACCAGACCTAAAGCAAAGCTACTGGGGGCAGGGTCACAACAATGCTCAGCTGGAGTGTTACCACAAGCAGTTAGGAGTATAATCCCTCATATTCAGAGACAGCACACCTTGAATACCGAAGGAAGATTATGGCTGGGAAGCTGCCAGGGGCTTGGATTTGGACCTTACCGAAGAGATTTCCAGCAACATAGCGGATTTGCATTCAGTGGAGAACATGAACAAGCTCATTTCCAGTAGAACCACCTCCTCTGAGGTCAACTGCTGCCCTGGAGAATTCCCCACCAAAACCCTAACTGCTGGGTTTAAACACACCATGCCACGGAGGGTTGCAGTGCACCTGCCACAGAGCTGACTTTTAGGAAGAAAGGAATAATCCAACTCACAACAAATAGATGGCTCTTTACTTTCTTTCTTACAGCAGCACTTGAAACATTTCCTCAACACCATGAATATGTAGGCAAAGATGACGAAAGGGAAGGGGATAGTCAAGCGACTGCAGTATTCTTGGACCAAGAAGTAACGCTGGAACTTCCACACCTGGTCGTTGTTCTCTTGCACTGATCCCACAGTGTAACTAAGAGGCAAAGAAAGAGAAAATACACACAGCATTGGTGAATAACTAAAGACCACCACCAGAGCCAAGAACGCGGCGTCTCTCTGTATTATACCAGGTTGTGCTTTTGTAAAGTCACCCTGGGGCTGGTAATTTTTACTGATTAGGAGGTTGTTGAGTTTGTCCTTCTCAGAGAGAAACCTGAAAATGGGAGGAACTAAGTGAGTAGGAAAAAAAACTAAAACCCAACAACCCCAAAGTTACAAATAAACTGGAAAAAATAGGAACAAGGAGAAAATTCCCTACCTTAGCTCTAGGCAATTTTCTTCCAGCCTGGACACATGAGAACAGGATGCTTCTCTGCAAGACGCCCCTGTCTCATTAATTTATCAGCTAGTTTCTTTCTAAGCAAAAACAAAACAACAACAACAAAAAAAAAAAAAACCACACCCAAACAATCCCTAAAAATAGAACATCTACCAGAAATGAAAAGCTCCTGAGATTTTTAGTAGAGGCATTAAGAATGCTCCAGGCACGGCTCAAACCTACCGTACCCTTACACGAGGTAAGCCAAAACCTTCCCTTGGTGGAAATAATCTTCTTTTTTAGAAGATAAATACAATCTTGAATTTCAGAAGTAACTAAAAAGTAATGTTCACCCTTTTCAGCTAATGCATACTGGATGAAAAGAAAGAGTTGGATTCTCTGTTGTTAAAATTAATATATATTTGTAATTGCAACATATGGAGACACTGATTGGACTGGCGTCTAATAGGCATCAGCATTATTAAAGATTGACAAATTCTGTGTACGCACTCATCGTAGCAGGAACCATCACAGATTTCACACATTTCACACAGTGGGCTGTGTGCCCACTGGGTCTCCTGACTTAACCAGGAACTTTGGATTGTATTGAAGTTGTTCAGTCTCTTGTTAAAATGAACTGTGCAAAGCTCGGAGAGTGTCCTCAGAGAATTCATACTGGGTCCTTCCACAGAATAAGCTGAACTGGCAAAACCTAGCTTTTTACTGGCCTAACTATAAACCAGAGCATTTACCATTGGGTGCTGTTAAAATAAGTGTTCTCACAAATATCAAAGGTTTCTAGGGTAGAGCTGGCTTACTGCTGTACCTTCCTTTATTAAAGTGAACTGCTTTCACCCTTTCTAGGGAGTATAAGCATTGCCTTCTGTTGCCAGATGTTGTGCAGGTTAGAAACACACACGTATAATAAACAGATCTGCTGCACTAGTCCTAGCTGCCTTGCCAAAAATCACATTCCTGACTGTCTTTGGAGTCCAGCTTAGCATGGGAAGAGAGATTCAGAGCAGAGGGGAGAGCAGATCCCAAAGCTGAGGCATTCTCAGTTCATCACACTAAGTCATCTCATCTCAGGCCAGGAAAAATTGGCATTGTGACTCGGAAGGGTATCCTCCTGTGGCAAACCAGGAGTCCTTAGCAGTGCCTGCAAATACTCTTGTTGCCAAAGCAAACTCCTGCCAAGTCTGTCACTGCCAAGGTACCATCAAAACACAAAAATAAACATAGCGGACCTCAAGAACGATGCCTGGGGGTTGTAAGTAATGTTGTTACGCTGCAAGGGAGTGTAAAGGAGAAAGGAAGCAGGGTGGGGAAGGAGAAGAGAGCCACAGCACCCATCCAGCTGTATCCCCAAGTCAGAAGTGAGAGCAATGTGCTCCCAAAGTCTGATGGGAATGACTTCCCGTTAACAACCCAACTCTGTGTCGCAGCTTGCAGTGGTTTCTGGAAGAAGCTGAGGAAACCTTTTGCTGCTCTTGCTGGTCCCAATGCAGTCAATATATATTAGAAAATGTGCACAATGGCCACTGTTTTTATTTAGCAAATCGGTGCTGGATACGTGCTACAGTCAGCAGTTCCCAGCAGCATACGTTAGGATTTGGATCCATCTCCATGGTGAAGCACCTCACAAGATTCCAGAGTAGGCCTCCTGACGGGTAGACCCTCAGACAGGTAAATTACAGTATGAAAACAGAGGAGATGGAATATTTCAAGACAAAGTCCCAAGGAGATGCGGCCCGTTGCCCGTGGTGTAAGTCAGAACAATAAAGAGCAGGTCCACCAGGGCAGTAAAAGACCCATCATCACCACACAGCAGTCCTGGTTAATAAAACCATGGTGCCATAAAGAGACTCTGATAATAACTCATATGTTCAGTCCAGCAAAGTCAGTGGTGCAGCACTGACCCAACTATCACCCTGCGAACCGCAGGGGTTTGTATGAAGCCCACTGTGCAAAGGATGCTTAGAGAAGTAGTAAAAGGCCAGGCAGCAATCCATCCCCAGGACAGTGCACCAGTTCTGATCAGACTGCTGTAAGAAATGCTGAATAACCTTGCCCTTGTTCACCTTCCCACACCACACCCCTTAACTTGAGAAATTTGTTTTGAGCTGGGAACCCTCTCCAGACTACTCCTAGTAATTCCGCTGCAAAAGACACAGGCAGAGTCCATGGGCTGGCTTCCTGCTGTTTTCCAGCACTTCATTCCCTTTCTCAGAGGAATACTGATATCACAAGAAAGTGATTGCTCCTTTATTACGTACCCAAACATGGCCACAAGTAGGTTCACGAGGAGGATGTTAGTTGAGAGCATGTAAATGCAGACAAGGGGAATGGTAATCCACTCTGGGAAGCGGGGTTGGTTGTTGGCATCCAGTTCCACACACAAGGGCTTGGACTCATTCCCAGAAAAGGTGCAGCGGTCAAAGTTGTAGGTGGTACCTCAGAGGGCGAGAGTAGAGAGCAAACAATGAGCCCTCTCCTTTCTGTTGGGTCCAGCCCCAGGCACTGCCACTGACCACAATACGTGTGGCCTCCCCTTCCCCACCTCCCCATCAGACAGGAAACCTTGCCTTGATGCTGTTTGGAGGGAAGGAGTCAACACAGGGCCAGACAACCACTGAAAGGACAGAGCCTTCAACCCACCCAGGAGAGATTCCCACAGAAGATAGCTACCATCAACATCATCAGGGTACTGGCCAAACATGGCCAGGTATGGCTCGTAGATGACAGATCGAAATATCCACTCCCAGCGGTGCTCATTCTTCCTCAGGATGCCTTGTCTGGCCACACCGAAGGCCACCATCCACACAGCAAAGAGGAAGAGGAAGAAGAAGACATCTATCATCTGGAAAAGGACAACAAGCAAATGCATCAGTGCCCCACTGCATGTCTGCTGCAAGCCACACATGGCTTTTTTCCCTGATTTCATATGTTAATATCAACCATTATCAATTAAAACCATTTTAATGCAAGTTTTCAGATCACTGCTCTGTAAATTTACAGTCACCCACACACACACGCAGGCAAATAATCAACCATTTCCACTCAGGAAACTCAAAAGTGTTTCTGCAACCATAAAGCCAAGGTGTGTTTCAGAATACACGATATCCCCTGGCATCAGACAGGCTCCACCCACACAAGCCAGATCCACATATGAAGACTATTAATGCAACAACTGCAGCTGCAGGCCCTGAGGTGAAAGCAGCTACTGCTTCTGAAAATGCCACTCTGGATGGCTTCAAACCAGCATTTAAAGTCCAGCCACTCTGGTTAACAGCTGCATGAACTTCTAGCTCTGAACAATATACAGGTAAGTGGAGACGGGCAATTTCCCAGCTGAGCTTCCCCATTTGTTGCAGACCCACCTCCACCACAATCTGCCCTTCCACTAGCCCCAGGCACCTTTGTTATTAGAGTTAACTCCAAAACTCATCCCTTCTGAAGAAGGCCAGAGAAAAGAAGGATGGACAGGGAACAACCCTGTGTTGTGGTTCCATATCATAAGGCACTCTAGGACCAAGTAATCCCAGCTTTGTGCCAGCTGTACATGGCAAAGCAAAGGCTTTTGCTCCCATTGTCACCACACAGCTGGTTTTTAAATTCCATGCACACAATTGGCCACAGGTGACACACACAAATTCAGGCCAACATACTCCAGCTCTTCAATGCTCCTCATTCTCACACCTACAGTGAGCCACAACAGTGTTATATGGAACCCCATTCTCTTCCTATTACCTTTCCCAGCCTGTTAGCAAACATCCCCTCCAGCTACCAAGGACAAAATTAGCCCAGCCACTCCATGAGCGGCTCCTCGCCACCCGCTTCTCCAGTCACTTAGGCGATGGCTGCAGCGGAAGACAGAAATCCTCCTCCTATACCTTTTATCATCATTGCCTCGCGTGGGGAACACTCATGTGAGCAACAAGAATGATGGAATATACCACTGAAACATTTGAGACATGGGAGACAAAATCCACCAGGAAACAAATTTCCTCTTCTGTTCTTCAACCTGATCTTTATTCTCTCCTTGTGCAGAGGGAGAGAAAAAGGCCCTGCTCTTAATTAGGTCCTATTTAAATCTTAATTAATCCTGTTTAGCAGATTTAAGAGAAGGGAGAGAACTTGCTGCCATCATCAGAACGGTGGTGATTTTCACTCCAGAAAAAAAAAAAGGTGTCACATCATTTATTTAGACTTTCTTGAATAGCTGCCAGAATCTTACCATCCTCTGCAGCATAATAATTTTGGGTCCTAGATTCCTGCTAACTGTGAAAATATGGATCAGCCTCAGAGTAAAAACTATGTAGTCCAAACAGAAAATGACTCTCCCAGAATACCAAGAGCTTTCATCAGATGAGTGAAGCCTGATGGAGACAGTAAAACGAAATGAAGAGAAGCGTTGGGTAAAGTATACAGAAATAAGGTGAAAAATACACTGAAACATCAAACTGAGGAGTGGAAAGTGAGTGACTGGAAAACAAAGCACAGCTACCCAGGGCCCCGTGCCCTCTTCCACCCACTCCCACCTGATGGCAGCTGTCAGAACTGGTTAATGCACACCACCTTACACCCTTCCTATGTTTGCTACATCATTGTTGCATCTCCTTTTCCCCTCTAAAACTACTAGCAGGCACAGAAATCTTGTGCCTTTAGCTACTCCCTCAGCCCTCCAAAACACCACAGTGCAACGACCACCTTGCTGCACCGAGGCAACAAGAACTCTTACATCTGACTGAACAGTTACACCGTAAAACGTGTTTCCATCATTTCTCTGTACAGTTGTTAACGCACTCATCCATGCCAAACAGCTTCTGTGAGCCAACGAGAGTCTGTTAGACTACTGTAGGTACAATTACAGCCCCCTTAAACACAACACATGAAAGCTCAAACAGTCGGGATTGCCATACCAAATGGTCAATAATAGGAGCCAGGGAAAATCCCAGAGAATTAACTCTGAGATATTAACCACCCTAGCCCACAGACATGCTCTGTACTGCCCGTCTTGAAGGCCTTGTCATGGCACCTAAGCCTAATTCAATCATCATCTTCTAAATATGCTCATCCAAACCTAAGCATTAAGAAGGGATGTGCTGCTGGCCCAGAAAGATCTGAGTTTAGCAAAGCCACCTTTTGACTCCAGGGATAGAACTCAACTTCCATTAAACACAAAAGAAAAATATTTCATACATATGTTCCCTAATGACTATATTTTATTTCTTTATTTGCTTTTCAAGATTTAGAGTCAAGCTGCAGTTCTGCACCCAGCTCTGGGGCCCTCAACAACAGAAGGATACCAACTGGTTGGAGTGAGTCCAGAGGAGGCCACAAAGATGCTCCGAGGGCTGGAGCCCCTCTGCTATGGGGACAGGCTGAGAGAGTTGGGCTTGTTCAGCCTGGAGA
>NW_010270033.1:0-34207 GCF_000690775.1 Eurypyga helias | reverse complement strand
TAGTGGAAGGTGCCCCTGCCTATGGCAGGGGGGTTGGAACTGGATGGTCTTTAAGGTTCCTTCCAACCCAAACCATTCTGTGATTCTATGAAGATTTGGCAGTATCTGGGGCCTTCATAAAAAACAGGGAGTTTCATGAACACATCGTTTCCCAAAATCTCATTACAGGTTGTAGTCAAAACCCAGAAAGGAAGCCAAGCCATAGCATGGCTGCAAGAAAAGACACTACTCACCTGAACACAATCCCTGCTATGAAGTAGAAGATTGCTAGCGTATCCATAACATTCCACAGATCTGAGAAATACTTACTGCCATTCATGTACCACTGGAAAGGAAAAAGAGCAGAAAGTAACAACTGCACAGCACTGGCCAGTGACATGGGGAGCTCATCCAGCCTCCCTCCTCTCTCCCCACTGGATGTCCTCACAGGTAAATATTCTGCCCACTGCAATAGTAAGGATTGGTTCCTTGCCCAATTTTTTTTTTTTTTTCCACATAATAGGTAGGCCAGAATTCAGATTGCTTTCAATTTCCCCCAGAAGAGGGGGTTTAATATATCCAGCAATGCCAGAAATTACTGACAATATGTGACTGTTAACTTCTAACAGGACGATGGGTCAAGATTTTCTCTGTTTCAAACTCCTTAGCACATTTTCTCCTGCAGTCCAGATGTCCTAGGCTGGTGCTTTTGCACTGGGACCAGTTAACCACACCGATGACACAAACACTGCACCACAGTGCAGGTTACAGTGCTCAAAGGACATAAGCCAACCACACAGGTGCTTGTGCACAGGGAGAGGAAGGAACACCCCTGACAAGAGCCAAGATTGATGTACTTGATGCTCACATGCTGCCAGGAAGCTTCCAGGTAGATCATCCAGCAGAACTGCTGCCAAATGAGTCAAAGGAGTCTTGGTGTGACCCACTACGAGCAGTTGAAACACTGTGGGGAGGCAGGAGGGTCACTGTTTTGGGGCAGTTGAACTATTCTGGTTTCTCTTTCTTCACAGAACGCATTCAGTGATCTGTCCCTGGCTAAATGTACATGATTCTGCTCAAAAATGCAGATTTAATTTATTCTTTTAATTACCTAGGTCTCTATTTCTGAGCTGCAAGTCAAGTGAGAACCTCTGCCCATTCTCAGACTGACTGGTACTGCACTCTGGATCCAAAGTTTGTGCAAGAAGCAACTTCTGGATCCAGTTCAGAGGTGACTCTTTAGGACAAGGACCTTAATCCGGAGAAAACTCTGCCAGGCCTGAAAAAACAGACTGAGTCCCTGACCATAATTCTTTTTAACTTGCATTGAAATAACCAAAGCTTAGCAGGGTACTGATCAGTGAATCTCTCTCTAATTGGCATATCCAAGGAAGGCAATTCTGCTCTCAGGTTTTTTTAGGAAACTGAGATCGAGGGGAGTTTTCTTCTAAATGCAGAAGCATCTCCAAGTAGAGCACCCCCACTTTGCCATTCCAGTTGTACAGCTGTTGCATTTCCTTCACATGATGAGATGCACTGCTAAAGATGGACAGTTGTGGCACCTACCAGGGGATCAGGCTCAATTTACCAGGCACAACTTCAGCATCTTGGGCCCCACACACACCTTTCTTACTACTTAAGGTACTAAAGGTTGAGCACTGAGCAGGGACATGCCTGACACCCACGACACTGGACTGCCTGTGTCTAATAAATCCTCACATCAAACACAAGTCGTCCTGCTATATGTGACAGCAAAGCGGTGTTTTATGTGAACAGCTAGATCCGCATGGTCCAAACGCCGTTCACAAAGCAGTAAGCGTATCGCTGCACTGCAGCTGTATTAAACACAGCAGGTTTAAGCCTGGCACCTCTTCTATTAATGGCGTAATTGTGGATGGAAGAGAGGAAACAGGTTTTGGTCTACAGCAGAAACAGAAAAACAGAAGCAGATGTGAGAACAACCAAGAGGGCAGGTTCAGTCCTTCAGATATTGAGCAGTTCCCACTGCTAAGAGTTAACGTGCATGGAGGTTCTGTCTGGATTCCTTCTCCAGTCAAGAAAATAGGTCTTTTCTGCACACCCCGTAAGGCTACTCACTCACCTGGCTGGAGGCTACATCTGTGTGGCTAAGAAGATAGCACAAAAAAAGGCATCTCTGATTTCACTACTGCCGTGACAGCTCTAAACAGCATATGAGAAAGTAGCTCTGGCTAGTTAAAGATCTCTAGGACCATCAGAAGTGAAAATAGGGCTGAGCCAGTGGCTTATGGTTCAGATACAATTCTCTTCTCCCGAATGATGAGAAAATCTGCTTTAAATTTGGAGCAATGTCTGGTAGCTGCCACTTCCACAGACACACCACTCTAATCAGAGGACTGATTTCTCCCCAGAGCTAGTTATCTCACTGCAGCAGCTGCAGTGGGACCCCAGGCAACGTTACTCTTACTTTTCCTTTGATGTGAAAACAGATTCTGAGACATCCCTCTTTTTTATTTTTAACAGTAAGGACACAGTGTTTTGACTGCAGAGTTCAACCAATGTACACACAATCTCAGAGAAAGCCAGGGAGAAAGTTTCCTGAGAAGCTTAAGAGGACTGGGACACTGCTCTGCATTCTGCTCCTCAGCAAAATTGGTGTGAAGCCAGGACACCAGCTTGAGATAACTTGTCTTCAATACAGTCTCAGTTTTAGCTGCCTCTACTCCCACAGTCAAATAGGTACAGTCTGGCCACCAGTAGTTATTAATGGGATTAGTGGGATCTGAAGCTGTTGTACCTGCTCAGGGTAGTGAGAAATAGTGACAATGGTAGGAAAAAGGGTTTCCTATCCCTAAGGCTTTCCCCAGGAATTTTGCTGGGTACAACACAGGAAGTGCAAGGACAGGTCCAGAGACACCAGAACCTAAATCAGCAGAAACAAACACTCCATTAGTGTTTTCATTGCAACAGAGTCTATTACTTTTCCCTGTTTTCCTTAGCAAGTAAAGTTGCCTTAAACAGGGTACCACCTTGGCTACTAAAAAGGAAAAAGAGCACACAGCCAGTGAAGTGCAGTAACATCGCCACTCAGCAGCGTCATTTCAGCTCATGTAAGAAAGGTCTGATCAGCAGATCACCCACAAACACTCCTGTGGAGACTAATGCCTTACGGCATAATCCGAAAGCAGCACTGCACTGAAACCCATTCCCCAGCATCTTCCCACTGTTCTGAACGCTGACTGGTAGAGACCAGCTTGTCTGAAATCTAATGCATTTCCTATGTCCCCTTACATATGGAGTAAGAAGAACACCAGCTATGCAGCTGGATATAAGCACAGTCCCTCACGCTGTTCCCACCCCACACCAGCACAAGCAATGTGGGCAGTCCAAAGCTGCTCCTTGGGATTATGTGAACCTAGAAAAAAAATGCATTTATGATAAAGGATACACAGAAATACATGATATGTTGCTTGTTGATCAAAAAAAAAAAAAAGGGGGGTGTGGTGGGATGTGGAGAAGAGAGGCAGGAATTGCATGATCTATAATTACGCACCAGATAATGCGTTAAATTTAACCTCCTATTCTCAACTGCTCTGACAGTCCAAAGCCAAGCATTCCTGAGCAATACCTCCAGTGCCACCAGTCTATGCACACAGCCTCAAGGTCCATACACATTCCTCTTGGTGCAGGGACACTGCAGCTATTGGGGCAGAAGCAGGAATTAAACATGGAGGGTAAAAAGAGATATTCATTGTGCCTCGAGTGGCCTGAACACAACTCTCAAGCTGCAGCTATTGGGGCAGAAGCAGGAGTTAAACATGGAGGGTAAAAAAAGATATTCATTGTGCCTTGAGTGGCCTGAACACAACTCTCAAGCGGTTTCCCTGTAACTTAGGAGCAGCCTGCACTGCCTTATGCTACTAGGAGGGGAAAAGCCACAAGCCTTTTAACCTAGAACTAAGCATCTTTGGCTTGCAAGCGCTGCCTACTTGTCTCACTTCATCACAAAGCAGAATGAAGACCAGCACATAAAGGATGATCTCCAGGACGGTAGGTTCCTTCTGGAAATCCATAAGCAACACGTAGGCGAAGAGCAACAGGAAAGCGATGTAGAAGATGACATTCCAGGAGAAGACCACAAAGGGGGAAGTGAAGAAAGACACATAATACAAGAAGAGTTTCTTAGTCTTCTCCACAGGCTTTTTCCTAAGGAATTAAAAGAAGGGAAAGGTCTCACAGCATAGATTTTATGCCACGAAACATTTGTGCTCATCATCAAATTGAAAATGAGAACGATGCAAAGTCTATCACAGGACATGACTTTAAAGGTGATGCCATTCTGCATCCACTAACTTCAGGCATACAAGTAGATTAGCACAACTGAATTCCAGATCAGAGTAAGGATTTGTCAAATGCTCACTTGGCCATTAAATGCCTTTATTTGAGAGTGATTGAACACTGGAGCAGGTTCCCCAGAGTGGCTGTGAAGTCTCCATCCTTGGAGATACTCAAAACCCAGCTGGGCACAGCCCCGGGTAACCTGCTCCAGCTGACCCTGCTCTGAGCACGGGGTTGGACTGCATGATTGCCAGACATCCCTTCCAGCCTGAACTGCCCCATGATTCTATCATTAATTGACCTGCTTTGCTTCTGCTAATGAGAAGCCAGTTGATTACCTGAATGAGATGAAACCACAGCCTATTAAAGGAAAAAAGAACAGACATAGTATAATCTTCCAGTTCTTAGTATCTCTTGAAATCTCTCCATACCACTGCTTGGAAAGGAAATTCTGCAGGGAAGAAGAAAATACCCTCATTTGTTCTAACAGCAGCAAAACAACCTAGCAATGCTATTAGAGGCCATTTATTTATTAAAAAAAATAAACCAAACAAAATAAAAAAAACCACAAACAAACCCAAAATTATCAGATTTCAATCAAAGTAACTGGGATTCCTGTTTCAACAATACAAAAAGCTTCCTGCATCAGTAAGTGTGCTGGTTCCTTAGCCGAGCCATCCTCCAGCCTACATAGTGAGGAGTTCAAACGAGACTGAGCAGGATTTGACCTGATTTTTAAGGCACTTTACACTGGTCAGTACATCCACACTGACCATACACGGGAGTTGTGCCAAGGGAGAACTCACTTCAGGGAGTCTTTATCATCCAGCTCATTATGATTCACAGCTCTAAAGTCTTCCCCTTCTGACTTAGCATTTGTGGGCATATTGGCAACCTCCTGTTTCAAGCAGAGGAGCCACACACACCCCCAGCCACAGTCAGTGCCCCTGGGATACGTTTCACAGCACAGCAGACGCTGGTTCTGTGACCATGCTGCGGGACACAGCTACGGTGCCACCGTGCAAAGCTCAGCACTCACAGGGCTGGGAAACCTCACCCACAGAGACTCCCACTTCCTCGAGGACACTGTCCAAGCATTGGCCTTTCACCGCCTGTTCACATGGATGTAGCATTTTGATAGCAAGAATATTTGCCTTTTTTAAGCTATCCAGATCACAAGCGGTACAGTAATCAGTGCACCTTTTCAGTGGCATTACCTGCACCCCTGGCTGCGCAATGAACTGCTGGTCTTTAGCTTCCACGGCTAGCTCCAGACAATTGCTCCCTCCCCAGGCTTCACAGGAATAAGTCAGCAGCTGCTCAGCTAAATCTTCATCACTGCTGTAGCACTCGGTGAACAGCTCTGGAGGAAAGAGACAGCCCCACACTGAGCCTCAACTTCAGACTCAATTTCCTACCAACTTGGGTGTAATTGTCTTCAGAGACTTCCAAAGTGTAATATTAAAGCATGCAGATACAAGAACCCTTTCCACATTTTCAGCATGGTAAAAAGAACTCTTGCACGTGTTCAGCTTTCATACAGAATTCATGTCTGGATGTAATACTGAACCAGCTCAGACAGTGACAGCATCGACTTCTGCACTAAAAACTGAGTAAAAAATACAGACTTTTCCTACTAAATACATTTGCTTGCTTCTTCTTCTTTTCATTTGTTTAGCACTGACGTGATGATTTACACTCTCCCCAGACCCGTATTAACAGCAGAGTTGAACAACAAGGGCAAAATCTGATTCTTTTGTCCTGGGAAATGCACTGCAAACACAGTTGTTTTAGAAGAGCCACCAGCACTTTATTCTGCCCATAAATTTTTGCCACTAATGAGGCTTTCCAGCTCCAGACATTTCCCACTTGAAGGCCAATCTGTTGGTATATCTGTGACAGAGCACAAATACCCTGAAAAGTGATCCAGCCTCTTATAAAACACACCAGCCTTCACTTTCTAGTGAAACGCCTTTCTCTCCAACAGTGCATTTGCCCAGGCATTTCACAACCAGCTCTGTTACCATAACTGGGAGGAGGCACACGCACAGCAACACTTTCGACTGGCGTTAGCACGTCGACTGCAAGGTGCAGACAGGTCTTGATAGACAGACTTCAACGGGACCTGTCCACATCTGCTCAGTGTCTTGCTAACTAACCAGGCCTGAGGGATGTAGATACCTTTAAGAAAGTTTAACTCTGTTTAAGCAGGATTTGCTTTGTTAAGAAGGAGATACTTTCTGGTAAAAAGCTAGATATTTTCAATGTGATCTTGTGCCACTCCTTAGTGGATAGTGAAATAGCTTTGCTGATATACACTGAGATAAAAATAATTGAACAGGTCAATCTAGCCTCCATTAGCCCCAGAAAAGGAATAAACACAATCTGTGTTCAGGAGCAATAAAACAATATCCATCTGTGGAGATTTTCAAGATTTGGTTCAATGAAGCCATGACTGAACTGATTTAGTGTTGGTGGTAACAACACCTCAAGGAGAAGATTGGACTAGAGGCCCCCAGAAGCCCTTTCCAGCAACATTTCTGTGGTTTCCTATTCAATATGGAGGGCTACTACCCTTAACCTGTCACCTAATCTGATCTACAGTGGTGACAGCAAACTGCTGGGCAGCAATGCAGTTAGAGATTCAGTGTTTCCTGCATCAGGCAAGGGAACAAGGCCATAACCGTCAGAATTTAGGAATTCAATCCACCTTTTACCAGTAATTTATTCTCGCTTCCCAAAAGTACTCCTGCAAATTTGAAGGGTGGCTTTCCTCAAGCTGAACATTATCAGCACTCATGCAGAAAACTTCTCTTATCTTAGATCCTTCTTCATATTTCTAAGCACCCTTCTTCATCCTTCACCCATCTCTTGGGTAGCCTGAGTAGCTTCTCTTCCCAAGGAAAGAGATTCTCTGTCCAAAACAAACCCCACACCACCCTCTTTCGGAGGCAAGCTGTTCAGACAGAACACACAGTTTCTACTGGGAACAGATGGCGTGGAAGAGATTTCCAAGCAGTAAAAACACATTTTGACATTCAAGGGAAGCATTCAATGTTGGATATCTAGTTTTCTAAATAAAGCTTTCTTTCTACTTCCTTCTGAGATGCCATTTCTCCTCTTGAAAAAATCAGGCTCGATTTCTGGGCAGCATTTCAGGCAAATTGAATGCATTATCTTGCCTTGCATTTTCCTGAACAAAACCAGCCGGGTTACCAGTTTCGTTTTGCACAAAATAAAAACATCCCTACGTAATCATCACTACGCATCAGACTTACAGATCATTAAAACAAGTAATGTTCCAAGAAAGGAAACAATTTCCTGATCTCTGACCTTTCCCATTACATCTCTAAAAGACTTAAAGGCAGCACTTACCCACTGCTCTTGTCTCATACTCATTAGCGAGTTCCTCAGATTCACCAGCAGCATTTATGTCGTTCTTCACCTTCGCCATGCTTTTCAGAAGCTTGCTGGCCCCGAGGGCTGCCAAAGTGCAACCTCTGGTCTACGGAGAGAGAATTGAGTCATGCAAATCCCTTTGCGAAGGGAATGTGATGGATTCTTTAAAAATTATCCCTCTATTTGTAGCTGCTCAGTTCCCTGTCAAGATGGGCAAATAAGGATCCAGTTCCACAAAACGAGTGGTACCATCAGCGTACGGGTGCGATAACCTTTGTGACCAGTCTGAAAAGTTCTGGTGTTTAATAGTTTTACACCAGCGTTGCGTCTCTGGCTGCATTCACAAAAGAGGGTCTGCTCTGCCACAGCTACACTAGGAAAGGGAAGTATGAAATCCACACCCAAACACACAATGGGTAATGTTAAACATACTTACAGAGCCATCTAGCAATTATCTATTGTGGTTTCGTGTTTGAAGATGGACCCAGAGCCTTCCGAGGCCTACAAACCAAAGACAAGGAGCACCACTGTGCTGTTTGCCAAAAGGAGTAAAGGAGAATGCTACTTACTTGCTCCCAAATGACTTTAGACAGCTCTTTCTTGTTCTGAAGAACTGACCAGATAAACAGCGCTTGCAGTGGATGCCTTGTGATAGGACACTCGTCCTGAAAGACAGAGCAGATCCTCAGACTTAAGCTCACTAAACTGTTTTCAAGTGAACAGCTCCTAGCCTGCCACTCTCCTGTTTTCGTATTTCCATCCTTTTACAGCCAGCCCACTGCTCCTCTCTCAGCTGTCTGGCACTTGTCACACACTAATGAAAGTTAGTTTACATTTCATATTTCTATTAAAGCCTTATATTTTCCTATTTGGTGTGGAAGAATCAGCCTCCCTGTTTCTCCTAAAGTTGGCATTAAAGGACATTTGGGTCAAAGTCACTGTCTGCTTTAACCCATGCAGTTCAGACAGCCTCATTCACATCCTGACTTCGTGTTTACGTGACAGATTAACATGAGTGTGGCCAGCAGGTCGAGGGAGGGGATTCTGCCCCTCTGCTCTGCTCTTGTGAGACCTCACCTGCAGTTCTGCACCCAGCTGTGGAACCCTCAACATCAGAAGGATATCGACTGGTTGGAGCGAGTCCAGAGGAGGCCACAAAGATGCTCTGAGGGCTGGAGCCCCTCTGCTATGGGGACAGGTTGGGATAGTGGGGCTTGTTCAGCCTGGAGAAGAGAAGGCTCCGGGGAGACCTTATAGCACCTTCCAGTACCTGAAGGGGCTACAAGGAAGCTGGAGGGGACTTTTTACAAGGGGTAACGGGTTAAAATTGAAAGTGGGGAGATTTAGATTGGATATCAGGAAGAAATTCTTCCTGGAGAGGGTGGTGAGGCACTGGCACAGGTTGCCCATAGAAGCTGTGGATGCCCCATCCCTGGAAGTGTTCAAGGCCAGGCTGGATGAGGCTTTGAGCAACCTGGTCTAGTGGAAGGTGTCCCTGCCCATAGCAGGGGGGGTGGGACTAGATGGTCTTTAAGGTGCCTTCCAACCCAAATGATTTTATGATACGATTTTATGATCCGCTAAAAGAAAT
Source organism: Eurypyga helias (assembly GCF_000690775.1). Classification (NCBI taxonomy): domain Eukaryota; kingdom Metazoa; phylum Chordata; class Aves; order Eurypygiformes; family Eurypygidae; genus Eurypyga; species Eurypyga helias. The sequence goes on along the minus strand of NW_010270033.1, from coordinate 24,921 downwards.
ACTAACTTCATAGCAATATGCTTTTCGTATTGAAGCAAGATCCTGAACTTCTCAAAACCTTAAACAGAAAGGAATTTCTATACCACCACCTTCTTTACATTAGAGCAGTTAGCACCTGAGCGTGGCAAAGCCATCACAAAATGACTCCAGGAGCAAAAAAAAGGTCTTAAGGACCACGAGCTTTGGTGGTCACTCTCAAAGCTAACCACCATTTTCAAACCAAGCTTCCCCCAAACGTCACATGTACTGCATCGCAACTCTGAAGTCAACAGCTGATTTCAAAAGTTTTCAATCTGATGCCTGAGCTCCAGTTTTGAAACTCAGATCTGAATCTGATGTTTGGACCTCCTGTGCTGTACTAAGAAGTCTGGTTTTACCTGACAGTGAAATAAAGTCCATAAGATGCTTGGCAGCCTTGCAACAAGCAAGACTTAAGATAAAAGGGTGCGTAGCAAAAAATATAGGAGTCCAAACTCCTCATGCCCAGCTGGCACCACTGTACGGGTATAAATTACCACCACTGGTATAAATTACAAGCATAACTAGACCATTGCTCTAAGAGAAAATATTTTAAACTCAACACCCAAATAAACTCACCCATTTTTCTTGCAGTTGAATGACATTTACATGCACTTGTGAAACGGGTCTGTATGTTAAATTTAAAACATGGCTGTGACTACTAAAAGCAAACCTGCTATACCAGAAAAAAACCCATAATCTTGGATTTCTTTCCTTTCAGGGGACACGCAGTGAAATCAATGTTCATCACTTACTGAAAGGTGTATCTCCGTCTCATCCTTGCTATTTTTGTCATCTCTTTTGAGGCCTCTTCGGAAGTCTTCAACCATCTTCCACACAAACGTGAGGAGTGCATCATTATAGGAGTTCTTTGCGATCTGCAGGTTCTTGAACACCAGGCTGCTGAAGTTGTTCGTGTACAGCTCTCTAAGGACCTCTGTGGTAAGAAACTTCCGCAGATTCAAACCATTTTCCAGGAAGAGACGGACAAATTTGGGCCTGTCTTTCACTAGGGCTGTGAACATGACATCCTGTAGGTCAGCAGACTAGGAAGAAATGGAAAAACAAATATTAGGGAGCATGTGAAACATGTAAAGCTTACCTAAGGGCCTGACACATGTGGCTAATGGCTGCATTTTCCCCCTCATGCTGCCATATTTTCATCAGAATAATTTTTTTTCCTGCATACAATTGCCTTTTTCGGATGGCCTAGAGTACTTCTGGCACAGGCAGAAAACCTTTGCAATCGATGATGTCTGTGCAAGGAGGAAAAGACACTCTTGCTTCTCATCACAGAGGTTGGGATGGTGAGAGAGTGGCTGCTGTTATGATGTCCCTCTCCCCACCGCCCCCCTCTCCCATGCCACTGTACTCGGGCTGAAGTGGTCTGTACCTCCCAGTTTCGGTCGTTGGTGAAGATCTCATCGCTGGCCAGGTCCAACTGGTTCCACTCCAGCAGCAGCTTCAGCTGCCCGTTCCAGTTATCTCTGTCATGTTCATTGGTGCTGAAAGCTGCAAGGGAACAACAATCCTCCAGGCAAAAACCAGAGATAGAAGAGCTTCTTGGCGTAATTATTTGTTTCTGCTTTTCGCACTCTAATTGATAAGAGCCCTGTCAAGTGTCTTTCCCCAGACTCCTGCACATCTCCCTGACTGGGTTCTAGAGGATGCTGAAGGCTTAGAGATATTTATGGCCCAACGTAGGCCACAAACAAGCTGCAAGGAGCATCTCATCAACCACAATAAGCACAACATTTCCTTCAGGCTTCCCAGTGTCCTGCATCCTCTACACAAAAGAAATTCTGCAGGATTCCCAGTGGGTCCCCTACACAAGAAGGGCTAGGAGAAGCTGTAATGTTCATGGGCTTTTGCCATGCACAGACAGGAAAATGAGGTCAACTCCACTGAGAGCTGCTGGAGTAGCAGAGAGCCCAGGTCTGAACAGCAGCAAGTCACTGGGATTTGAAAGAGTAAGGAAGCAGTTCTGCACATTGACTGTTGATTAACTGGATACTTCTCTTCCTGCTAAATACTGCTCAAATCTCCTCAGTTCACATGTACCAGAGACACTTGATTTTACATTGCAGGATGCTGAGTGATCCACTTTTGCAGCAGAACCAGGAAAGATCCTTCGTCTGGCTTCCTGAGTCCCTGTTGTGTTGCATACTTGTGTGCTACTCTCAGAGATGCTATCCCAGTATACCCAAAGCTTTGCAAAATGCCTTCCAATTATCTGGACTGGGTTTTAATCTTATGCATACTAACAGATCCCATAATGCTGCTGTAAATAGCCATCTTTTTCCATCTATTTAAAAAAATTTTAAAGAAACAAACCCAAAGAAACAACCCCAACCCACAAAACAAAACAGAAAAACTATTACTTGCCTTTGTACAGAGCAAAAGAAATGGCATTGCTCACAATTTCATCTCCAGCTTCTTCTATTTTGATGACTGTCAGTAAATTAGGGTTCTCAAGGACTTCTTTGATCTATAAAAAGTAAAAGTTCCATTTCAAAACAGTCTAGGCTCTTTAGGAGTTGTTCTCTTAGAGCATCTTTAAAAGATATTTCCCATCACATTGAGGCAAAGCCGCTGCTTATCAGCCTGATTTCCACATATAGCTAAAATTTAATCAAGTCCAGATCAAAGTATATGATGAGACTGATTTTAAAGTCACCAAAATACAAGATTAATTATCCTCTGAACATACAGCAAACAGCTGTGATTCCCCTATGCAAAACACCATAACCAAAAAGATATAATCTCAGTAATTAGAAACTACCCATAAAGAAAAAGCAGATCGTGACAGCACAAGTTTCAATAAACTACCAGCGGTTCATCAGAGAACATTTTCTACCTCCTCATGCTTTGTCATTATTTCTCCCACAGCCAAGCCTTACAGAGCTGCTTTCACTCTAGCATGCAGAAAAGCAGTAACTGCAGCCATTCTTGACTGAAGGATGAGGTACACTCCACAGCTTCTGCTGAGCTGCCTTGTAGAGTGTGGCCAGGTAACCAAACAGGGAAAACTGCCTTCCCTAGCTCCACACTCCCCTGTTCAGAGCTCGTGGAAACCGGAGGCTGTGGTCTGCTCAGAGGGCAGTTCTCCCTCTTCAGGTTTGGACATCACAGCCCCCAGGCTCACGCAGTGAGTGCAGACCATCTCTGCTAAAGGCTATGCCCTATTCCTGCCCTTTTTCCTCTAAGCTTCTTAACACGGAAGCAGCAAATTTGTTGAGGTTGGAATATAGCTCTGAGTCGAGTGGAGCAGGTCGCCCAGTGGAACTTGAAGCTTGTCCCATGGACTTGCTCTGCCAAGCTCTGCCCAAGAGGTTTGACTCAGGCCTTACCAGTAACAGTAGCTCCTTGAATGCCTGTAGCAGAAGCTTTGTTTGGTTCTTAGGTAAGAAAACAGGCACAGGAGTTTGAGAGTTTGAATTCCTCTCTGGGGCCTGCAAACAACTTGTAATGATACATTCATAAAAATACAAAAAAAAATAAAGTTAAGGGGGAAAAAAGCTGGAAGAGACATCCTTAAGTGTACAGGAAGCAATACGACATTTTCCATCCCCCATTATGAACTGGGACTGAGGTTTGAATCTGCAACCACCCCCCACTGTGAGTGTGGGTAGGAGATAATTAACCAAGAGAGGAAAACAGAATCAGAGCCCAGGATAATGCATTGGGCAGTTAATTAGGAAAGTGAATTAGCTCAAGTTAATGGATTGTTCAGTGAGCTGAAGTGTTGCAACTAAGACTTTTGAAAAATAACAGAACATAAAGATTTTTCTAGGGCTCCATTTTCTTCTGTTCTTATTAAGGAGAGCAGAGGGATATCTAAAACCAGGTCCCCCTGAAGGTCGGATAAACAGAGTTACAACAGTTCCCCAAGACTGGTCCAAGCAATCCAAGAGAGCAGATGCTCTGCTAAGTTCCCCAGTTTCCCCAGCCTCCAAAAAATTGAGGAATTTACTGGGTGTATGCATGGTGTTGTATTTTCAACCACCTTCCATGTACACAGCACTAGTAAGTCAACGCGAACAGTCCAATGGAGATGGTGTAGGGATGCTGCTGTGGCGAAATACTGACCAAGCAGGCCTCTAGTCATAAACCTCCCATTCCTAGTCTGTAAGGGAAGTCTGTCCTGCCCAGTATCTTAAGGGATTCAGGGAGAAAGACATGAAATTTGGCAGCAAATGAGAGAATCCTGAAGGAGAATCACTACAATTTGAAAGTCCATGGGGTAGCAGTGATAACACTTTGGCTCTGGGCAATCCAGCAGGATTTAGCAGTGTGAAGCCAGATTCATCAAACAGCGGATTTCTCCACCTTCAGAAAGCACACATGGGAAATGCAACACCAACCAGTGTGTCAGCTGAGAAACACATCCAGCAGCCAGTGCTCCAGGAGTCACACACACCCAAGGAGTAGGCCGTTACAAAACACCTGGCTTAGCTCTGCTGTTCCTAGTCATGTGCTGCCTTTCCAAAAGACTGTGATTCCTCATCCCTTTTGTTCCAATCCCTGTCAGGGTTTGGAATTTGTCTTTTTTAAATCCCCATGGATATGTCATGGCAAGGAGCCCTGCACACCCCATAGGTATCACCATCCCTGATTCAGAAGTCACTAGCTGCTCCTGTTTTCTCTACACTTTCCCCACCTTCAGCCTCGCTCGCTCCCTGGAGCAGCACTCACTTACCCATTTGATCCAGCTTTCCGTCTCCTCTTCCGAGAGCCTTGAAATGGTGCGAGGCAGATACCTGAGCAAGCTCTCCTTGACACATGAAGAAGCAAGACTGCCTTCTGCCTCCATCAAGCTAGCAATAACATCAGCGATCCGGCCGGAGCCTTCCACCACAACACAGGGAATCTTACTCTTGATGGCCACGTTGATAGACTAGGGAGCCAAAGAAGGGCAGGGGTTCAGTTGAAGTGTGACTGTTAGAGCCCACCGTTCACTAAGAAAGCCTAAAGATTTTAAGTTTGACTTAAGCAAGTTAAAACACAAACCCACGGTCCAGGGCAGTATTTTCATTGCTACCCACTTGATCCCTTACCAACTCCAACTCTTTAAAACAGCGTTCACCTACTGACAGAGGGCTGTGAAGAGCCCCACAGAAACTGAGGGGCAGAAATCACGCTCTGCCCGACTTCAGAGTTGCTGAGCAGGAATATGACAAAGCAGAAACAGCATTCAGGATGCATCGCAGCACTGCCGTTTCATGGCACAGCAACGCTCAAGTAACACCGCAGCCGAGTACAAGCGTGCTGGCTTTACTAGCTGGAGATGCAAGCAGCAGTCTTTTACCCACAGCTCGCTTCTGTAACATCATGACAACATGGAACTCTGACATTACTGAACGTCTCTGAGCAGCTACTCAGGTGATTTCTCACACAGCCCTGTTGTACGCTGCTTTCCGGCAAAAAGAAAGAAAAAGTGTTGAAATGGTGACAGAAGGACCATGAGCCCTCCTGTCTGCAAACACCACAGCAGGAGACACAGATTTTGTTTGCATCCCTACCATGGAGAACACCGTCACCAGGACAGCAGCTGTTGGCCAGCAGGATGTGCAAAAGGAGTCAGTGCAAGTTATGATCAACCACTGAGTGCAAGTTATGATCAACCACTGGAAAGATGGAAGATCTGTTATAGCTACCTGAAGAGGCAGTTTCATGAGAACAACAACAAAAACCATCTTGGAGTTATAAAAAACGTGAGCACCATACTCCTGCCAACTGGACAAGGGGCCCACGAAAAAAGCAAGATTTTTTTTCTTGCCAAACAGATCAAAGTGGGTTTCTTAAGAAGGGTCCAGCTAAAGTGCATGTTTTACACCCCAGGGAATTTAAAACAGAAGCTTGAAAACATTTTACTTCTCTGCTAAAGCTGATTCCTGTCATTAGGCACCCATCACAGAAGCTGTGACTCTTTCCAGGCCCACACCACTGAGATGAAGGCATGGCAAGGACAGGCGTCCCCAGCCCAAAACCTGCTGTGTCACTTTGGGCCGATCAGAGACTCAATTTACTTCACTGAGCAAACCAAAGTTTAGGCAAATTTGTATTAAAGGGATCAAGAGCTACAGAGCTGACAAAGACTCTTCTGATTGCTGTTCAAACAAACACAAGGAGCAACATTTTCTGCTGGATTTGTTGCGGTGAGCTGAGGGGACTGAACTGTCCCAGCCAAGTGTTACAGGATGTCAGCCTAAGGTAGAAATTTTGCACAGATTTTAACGTAAACAAGCTTCAAAAAATTAAATGCAATTGCAAGCAAGGTCTTTGTACAGCAAGTGCTGGGCAATCTTCAGTAAGAGGACTGCCTACGCGTGCTGCCTGTGCAGCAATCTGTCTTAAACATTAGAGCAACGTCCCTACTGTCACTCCTGGAAATAAGGAAAAGAAACTTACTTTCAAAGTCTCTTTCCCGCCACCCTGGGCAAAACACACAATTGGAATCTTCCCACCATAATTCGATTCTGTGAAGCATGAAAAAAAGGGAAAAAAAAAAAAGGAACAAGATTCAACCCATTAATGCAATTTGAACAACTTTTCCTGAGGACAATGACAGAATTTCCAAACAGTTCATGCAACACACTGATACTAGTTTACTGTAGATTTTGCCCTATCTATTAACAGCTTTTCCCTGTTGTTATGAAAACTCTGTTTAGCCTGACACGCTGCATAGCTGGCTTCAGACAGCCTTCTCCGATAAATGCTTTTTTCATCCCAACAATCATCACTTTTTACTAGCTCCTGAGTCCCCAAAACATGTGATTTTATTATATTTACCTACTGCTTTGACCTTTTTGAGTCTAGGTGCAAGGTTCTTATCACAAGTTGAAGGTTCTCAACTTCTGACTTCATATTTTTGATTGTAAAGGAAAGGTAAGAATTCCATAAATCTAGGTGCTAGCATTTAAGAGACATTCCAAGTTTCATAACAACTCTGGGTGGCTTGTCAAGACTAACAGCATGTACACGTCAGCTAAGGTATCCAGAGAAAAAAATAAACAATCAAACTCTTTCATGAAGGTTTCCTGACAAGGCTTTTGATTTCTTTTTCCTGTTTGGCAAAGAAGGACCCAAAAGAGAAATGCTTCTGGAGCAGGTTTCAGATGGATCAATCACCCTCACAAATGACTATTTTGGGAAAAGTCCCCTTCCAGCTCAGCATCCGAGGATGCTACCCCTGACCTTTTGATTTTAAAATCACTGTGAATCAGCCCCTAAAGCATGCAGGGACTAAGGTGGAGGAGGTCTGCAACCTAACGCCCACACCTACCTGGGATAACCCGCTCTGAAATGTACTTTTCTAACTGAGTTCGTACTTTGGCCTCGATCGTCGGGTGCCCATGGGTGCCATTATCAACCAATAAGAGATGGGTGTGATTATTATCCAGGCAATAGAGGGGGTCTCTCTTGAGATCATCCATTATGTAGTGGGCCAAGTAGTACCCCTAGAAGCAGAAGCACAGGATCTAACAGAGATGCAAGGGCAGAGCATGCACAAGCCTCCAAGGACAAGCCAGTGGCAGTCGAACCCGTAGCCATGAGTACTCCTCATTACGCAGCAGCCGAATTTCCTGACTTGAGACACTGCTCACTGGCAGTGCCAACAGCAGCAGAAGACAGTGAGAGAAACCCCGTAAAAGAGCAGAGCATAAATATTTGCAGAGAAAGCTTTTCTTTACAAGAACAGCCTGATTTGCAATGGCCCTTGCATAGCTTCATCTCAGCCAGTGGAACAGTGGGAGTTATTTGCAACAGTTCAGTCCTTTCAGAGGTCCTGTTAAGCAGTGTATGCTTCCTTCAGCCACCAGAAACATTACTTGTGTGGCAATCAATTTCAACACCTCACAGAACCACAGAATTTTTTAGCTTGTAAGGGATCTCTTGAGATCATCTAGTTCAGCTCTCAAACCTCCTTAGGGCCCGCACTAAACTAAACTGCTTCTGTTTATCTAGCAGGATGGCTTTTTAGATATGTTCTACAACATCTAGCAGACAGAAAACAAGGATAAGTATGCCAGTGCATCTGACACATAGGACAATAGTATCAGTGAGCAAGATCATTAACAGCAGCAGGTACAACGTGTCTTAGCTCATGGGAATCCACACTACAGGCTACTGGGCAGGGATTTCAGAGCAGCTAGAATAACCATGGAAGAGTTTATTCCCTAATATTCTGCCCTATGTGAAAACAGAGGAGCTGAACTTCCACAGACATGCTAAGCCCAGAGCTGAAACCCCTCCCTGCAGGTCTGATGGGTGCAACCACCATGAGAACAACTTTAGTTTCCTCCTGCTTCGGGAAGAGCACCCGATGTTTTGTGTCACTGCTGTGTACACTGAACAAAAACTGGCCCCAGGTTGGATTGTCTGGGACACAGTAGCTCAGGCTAAGTAGACAGGTTGCTTTCCAGTGCAGTGTTTGTGCAGAAGCACTTCTGCTAAGCTCTGCTTTACTGGACATACAAGCAGAGCTTGACTGACCACTCAAGTCAGTCATCACATGGCTGATAGCATCAGGCTAACGCAGGCATTGTTATTGCTGAGAGCAGCAGTCAGCCAGGAGTATAACCGGTACAACTGGCAGCCCAGCCTCCTCCCTGTTTCCCCACCAACCATACACATTTCTTACGTCACTGTCACCACTGCGAATCAGACTCTCTCGGTTGGAAATCATGCCCCAGGCTGCTATGCCAATAGCCACCACGTTCTCCTCCGAGCTCCGACTGATGGTGTTGTCTCTGACCACTTCCCCGATGTACTTCATCAGCCCGTAGTGCGTGCCTCCTGTGAAAATCCAGGCCCCTGGGGACAACATCCAATAACCTGGGAGAATGTAGCAGAATACCCATCCTCCTAATGCATTACCTTTAAGATACCACAACGTAATCCCCTCAAGACCTTACCTCAGAAGAAGCATTTATTCCTCAATGAAACACAAGAGATACGGTACACAACTCACGCTATCACAGGCATCCGATGAGTAGCTCTCAACCCTGTTATGACCAGGGCTCACATTTGCCCCAGGTCCACCAGTCAAGCAGAAACAAACCGAACGCTCGGCTTCCCTGCTGACCCCTGCAGCTGCTACCTCTCCAACAGTGTTACGTAAGCAGGTCTTTACCTTTGGACTGGGCAATGTAGATCAGGCGGCTGAATATCTTGCGCATCCGTGGCTTGAGCGCGAAGTTCTTCGCGCCCCCGGTGACAGAGATGACAAGGTTAGGGGTTTTCAGGTGCCAGTGCTGGGTCATGAGATCGTAGAGCGTTTCGGAGTCTGTGTCGCACGACAAACGTATGTACTTGGGTGAGAGAAAAGAGAAACAAATGACCAAGAGAGTGTGACAGGTGGGAATAGACCAGGAACTGCATTTTTTTCTCTAATGTATGCTCTTATTCCAATTTTTTTTCCCTAAAGCATGTTCATCCTCCCCTTACAACCAGACACCCATTACTAAGACTTGCAAGGTGATCTCCTCTCTGGACAGAGCAGGTCTGGAGACAGGCCCCAGTCTTACTGAGAGCAGAACACAAGCTCCAGGGGCAGACCAGTACAGTGAAGGACATGCTAGCCCGAAGCTCTCCCAGCTCCACCGTTCCCAGGTTCAGCCCAAACCTGCAAGCTGCACCTCCAGCACTCAGTGCCCAGGCTGCACTACCACGAGCTGTCACAGACATCTTTAATTCAGCAGTAGGCCCAGAAACACGATTTTTGCTGTTAACTAGGTTACACTGCGGATTCCCAGGATCTCTTTGGCCTGCTGTGAGTATAGTTGTGACAGCAGGTGTCTATAGCAGTCTAGTAATTATTGTCTACGTTTTATCTGCTTTAGGTTACAACAGTGACAAATAGTGATTCTGTAGGAACTGAACAATTTATGACCAGAATAAAAGGTGGCATGGAAGAATGCAGACACCAAATGACAAAGGTCCAGTCTGTAAAAAAAAATCACCACGGCCAATAATGGTCACTATTTAGGTGCAACCTTGTGAATCAGGTAAAATTATGTTTAGAAATAACAGATACAGCCAAAAGAACTGTATAATTCAGAAGGACTGAAAAGAAGCAGCATAAGCAGCCTGTCTTGAGAGAAATCTACAGAAAGAACTCTGAGCACACCAGGACCAAGGAGCACGGGATCCCCATGATGAATGTGGAACTGATCCCCAGTGCTGAATATGCCCCTTCAAAGACATCATGAGCCAGCATAAAGCCTCCAAACCCTCCTTCCACTACTGAAAGGCAAGAGCACTGACTTTGGGGTTCAGAGGAACACTAGAAGGATGAACACAACAATGAGGAAGTTTACATATAACCATTTTAACTGTAACAAAGCTATTTATAGCTTGAATTCTGGATTAGTGGCAGCATTGTTATGAGTGTACTACTAATAATTACAGTCTTATTTTGATTACACTGTTAGAGCCTTAATTTGACTAGCTGCAAATTCCAGGCCCATGGACATGGTGTCTGTATCATAACATATACCCATTACAGCATTTTAAGTTAACACATCACAGCTTTAACAAACTTGTAGTAAAGCTTGAACACTATAAAAGGAGGCCATAAAACACACAAGATAAAGTGCCTTCAGATGGACCTACCATCTCTTCATTTATGTAGAAGGTGCCCTGGCTTTTTTGCTATGCTATTTAAGAGCCCCTTCACAATTTCATCACTGGTTTAGTGTGATGGACTTTTGCAAGACAGTCAGGGCTGTACAACCCATGCCACGGGATGAGAAGGAGTAACTTGGACCTGAATCATAGTGGATTTTGTCAGGATTGCCCAGTATTGGCAGAAGAGCAAGCCCAAGGAATTAGTTTGAGGAAGAAATGTCCTATATTGAGAGGCATTTAACTTGAACTCAGGAAGATCCTCATCTCTTGCAGAATGGGTTCCCAGAAGTAGTTATTGCATCTGGCTTAGAGCAGCACCTCACAGAAGCAGGCTCCAGCAGCCACACAGGAGAGCTAAGGGTCCCCCACACACCTTCTGCTCTCAGAAGCATCTGCCACATGAAGCCCTGGGTGTTTTTCGGAGAGGGTCCCCCACAGGAGAGGGAGCCTGGCAGAAACATGAACTGCTCCACAGAGCCAGTAAGGCCCACAGCACACCTTGTTAGCTCTGTAGTTACAAGGTATTTATCCCAAACTCCGGTGAATTGCAAAGTACCTTGTCTCTGTATGACTACCTTCGTTCTACCAACAGCTAAGGCTTCCAGTGGAATGACTTGTTTTCACCTACACAAGTCGTTCTTATCTATACAAAGCAAGTACCAAATAAATGATGCTGAAGCTGACTTGCGCGTGCAGCTCAGCTCATTCTCTCACACATCATCACGGTGTGTAACTGTAAACACACTTCAGGTACACCCAAGTTTCACTCGATGTACCAGCAACTCTACACTTGGCACTTGCTACCTCCGGGGTCCTTTGCGGGCTCCACTCAAGCGGAACCCCCGGGTTCGGCCGCTTTCCTTCTCCGAGGTACAACGGTGCCATCTCCTGGTACAGCCGGCTGGTGCACCCCAACCGTCACACCACCCTCACACACAGGCAATGCCAAGAGTTTCAGTAGGTGGACTGGGAAAGGTGTTCAAGAGAAGCATTTCTTCCAGACTGAGGGTTACCAGAACATAAAATACAGCAGCTGCAATGTCTTTGGATATTGCAGGTTCTGAGCGTCATGAATTACATGAACTGGACTTGGTATTTGTTAGAGAAGATCAGGCCCTTGTAGATGACATCAGAGTTCGATATTGACAGTAAATCAGCGTCTTTAGGGGATGCAGCAGGAGAGAAAGTAAAGAAGTATCAACATCCGAAAGACAAATGCAAGAACTGATGAATGCCATTAATATTCAACCTACGGGATTTCCGTTAGGAGCACGTGGAAAGTGGTATCAAGGCAGTTGCGAATCATTAGCTGAACTTGGACTCTCCAGTTCCTGACAGGAAAAGGTCGCTTGCTAATTATTGAATCGAACACTATTTATGCCAGTAGATACAGTGGTATGAAGCTAAAATATGCATGTGAACAAAAATATGAAGTACTTGGATCTCTCTGTGTGATTCAAAACCTTCAATCTTATTTCCCACTCTAATGCCTCATTTCTGCTACTTTGCATAAACCCAACCCAATTAATTTAAACAGCATGCTCTGATTTTCCTCATTTGTTTTGCTTGTCTGAAGCAAGATGCACTGGTGGTAAATATCAGTCATTGAGAAGAGGTAGATGAGCCCAGACACATGTGACTCCTCACACATTATCAATATAGATCATCAGAAACAGCAGCGTAAGTTATTTTCTTCTTTCTACCCTTCCACTCTCCCCTCACCAAGGAAAAACACAAGAAAAAAAAACCCAAACAGAATAAAACCTCTGAGGTTCCAGTGTTATCTTTACATCCCCATTGAACTTACCATCACTGCAGGATCTCCACCCTGGGAAATACTCAGTTTCAACTGGTTATGAGCCTGAGCAACCTGGTCTGTGTGAATACGGTCTGAGCAAGAGTTTTGGCTAGGAAACTCTGGAGAGCCCTTCCAAACAAAATTACCCTACAGAGTGTGGGGCATACATGGGTGATGTGCTGTGCAATCTTAATGCCATTTCAAAGCATGAGCGATGATTTTATTGAGTAGCAAGCAGGTATGAGCAGCACCTGCCCTGAATAAAGATCTTACTTCCCTACAGTTATAAAATCCCTATGGTTATAGCCTCATGGATCCTGCTGCACCTTCAAAGGCAAAGCATGTCACACATGCTCCTGTCCCAAGAATTGTACTGGCGCACACCCTCACACCGTTTTCTTTCTAAAGCATAAGTTTGTCCACACTAGAAAGGTGCAATGTTCAAAAAAACAGCCTTGTCTTGGTGTTAAGAGTCAGACGGTCACGAACAAAGCATCTTTATCAGAAGCTTGATCGTTCAGGCACTTCAGCTTATTGTATTGGCTTCGCCACTACAGAGGGGTAAAAGGGTACCAAGTTGCTCCTCAACACCAACACATTTCAGTACAGATGGGACAACAAAACGGCGACTGTAACTGCACGCTGACACAGTCAGGGTACCGAGTCCCAGTGAAGAGCATCACAGACCTACTTTAAAACTATTTCTTCCTAGCCCAAGACTTTCAGAACTGTATTACAGGGCAATTAAAAGTAGCCACATGAAAAAAAGAAAAAAAAAAAAATTGAGCATCACCCTCATTCACCCACTCTTCTGTCATGCCTGGAAACAGAGAGGCTCTTTTCACTCCCATCACTGGCCTATGAAACAAATAACACTGAAGAAATTATCTGTTACCTATTGTCAGGGCTTTTCTCCTTTGTAGCCTAACTCCTTCCATTCCCATTAGAATAAAGTCAACTTTAGCTCCCCCTTCCCTGCTTTTCAGGGGCTTCCACTGCTGTTGGATTCAGGATTCTGAATATGGCTCAGCCAACAGGGGCCTGACACATACATTCAATACCATCACTTACCTTTCCCCTTTTTCCCAGGTTTTCAAACTGAATGTCCCCAAAGGCATCAGTAGGGAGTTCCTTAGTGTGCTTCTTGTAATTCCATTTTTCACTGGTATTAATCTGAGTGCCCTCTATGTGCTGATTTTCAGGGTATCCACATTTACATAAGTTGTCCCTGAAAGAAGAGCGAATAGGCACAAATCCCCCAGTTATCATCCTGAGCACAGAAAAACAAGCTCTGATGCATTTATTAACAACAGACAGAAATTATTTCACAGCTGAAACCAACTGCCAAACTTCTGCTCAGTCAGGACATTTCCAAGAAGTCCGATTCTGCAGCAAACCCGGAGCCAGTAGAGTACAGGATACCTCCCACAGCCATCACACCAAGTGCAAAGCCTGGGAGCAGGGTGGCACCCCCCCAGTTCAAGCAGCAGGTGCAGCTGTGGAAGAGTTGGATTGACTCTACTTGGATTGACAAATTAACAGCTTAGAGGAACCAGATCTCTGCTGAGACCAGTGCCTAATTCCTACTTCCTCCCCCTATGACCTGCTTTTGCCTAGCTCTGGGCAAAGGAGAGGAGTGCCCCCCAGGAAGCAGGCTGTGCTGAGATGAGCTGACACTTCTGGGTGGGCCTTACCTCTGGGACCTCTTGCATTCTCACCAACCAAGTCGGATCACCAGCAGTTTAACTTGAAACCCAACGACTGTGCACAGAAATGAAGAAAATGAAGCAGAACTCAGCCTCATGCACCACCAGAGTGACCTCATCTGCTGCCAACCAACGTGTACAAATGGTTGGTTTCCCTTTTCATGCTCTCAACCAGTTATGAAGAGAGATTATGAAGTGTAATCATTCTCCATGCAAACCCCACTGGTGTCTAAGCATGTCCCAGACACATTCACATCAGGAGGAAATGGACGCCTGGTCTCTGAGTAGATTTTGAGGCAGTTTGCGGAGTTCCTAGCCCACTTCCCCACCACTGTGACTTGGTGTGCATTCCTTACCAATGCCCTCCTCCTCAGCACTGAAACTGCATCAAGGGGAGGAAGAATCTGCTCTGAGTTAACAAGAGACATCAGGTAAACACTTGCACAACGTTCATTTTGCTAACAGCACAAAAGCAGTAGATGGGGACACAAAGAAAGAGGAACAATGCTATTAACAGCACTGTGCAATCTGGCAATATACAGAGGGAAAAAATGACAATGCTTCAGCCCAAAAGGATTACGATGAGGATGTTAATTTGTGTGCTTGCAGTGACCTTTCCAGTAAGCTTGCAGACTGCACACTTGAGATGGAGTCATGCCCTCCTGTGAAGGCTGCTGTAAAGCTATGTCACAGCATGTCTCTGAAGGAGATAACCTATATATGGTTTCTTCTGCTCTGCTGTAGCTTGCAAATAAAACCAGCATTTACCTTAAAAATAGATGGATTTAAAAAAAACCAAAAAACGAAACAGAACAAATAAAAACAACCAGCCCAGCAAGTATCAAGTGTGACTTGCAGTCGTTTCTCAGGGGGCTTGTAGGAGGATAAGCTGATAAGAACCAGCTAACCCATCCTTTGTTGGTCCTTTGCCAGACATCCCATTTTAGATGGCAGAAGAGGACCTTAAGTAAGACTTTCTGAAATGAGACTAATTTCCCTTCCTCTCTCCAAGGCATTTTTTCTCCCAGCTTCACAGGAGAATGGGGTTACTGAGAGCCCTCAGAGCTCTATATTAGGACTTCTGCAGCTGCATTAGTTTGATCACTTTTCTCCCAAGATTACAAAAAGAACAAAAGCAATGATATGATCCTCAAACCTACATTGCATAAGTACTTGTGCCTGAAAATGAAGCAAGGATAACACTCTGTCTGAAGAGAACATCAGCCTGAGCAAAACCTAGTGACTGGCTCCGCTGTAAATCTGTGCATAGAATTTGTGATCTGGGTTTAAAACAGAAGTGTAAATTATGCAAACCTCTGATACATAAATACATTGTTATACACAAAAACCCATGCTGGAACCTATACATTGCCACAATTATGCTTCAAACAGGGAATTTGATAGTAAAGCCCTTTGTCAGCATGCCTTCCAGCAGCTCTGTTAGAGTCAGCATAGAGGTCAGACCCCTAGCTTTGCATTAAGTTACTTGTGGAGTAACCCAAACTAATATATTTCCACTTTGAGTTTTCCAGCCCCCCGGGCCTGTAAACCAAGAGAAAAATGGCTGCTTACATTGACTTGGTGTCTTTTGTAAAATAGACACATTCTCTCTTCTTAAAGTTCTCTTGGATGAAGTTGACCAAATCCTTGAAAATAATTTAAAAAAAGAAGTTTATTTTTGATGGCTCATAAACCAGAAGAAACCTCAGTCATAGCATAGTCAGTTAACACAAAGAAAACTGGTGGTTGGATGGGCTTTAAGGTCCCTTCCAACCCAAACCATTCTATGATTCTGTGAAACTGGTGCAAATTCATAAGTCTCCTTTCTCAAAGTCGATGGTGGGGGGCAACTAGAAAGCACTGATGGGAGCTGACAGGACACAAAAGACACAAAATTCACAAATAGGCATTCCAAAAAATATGTGATTTCAATATTTCAATATTTTTGTATCTATAGAGCACAATATATACTAAAGAGGCAAAAAGTATGGCTTACCACTCAAAAAAAAAATATTTAACAGCAAAAGAAGGTTTGATGCCCTAAGAGTTGCTGGAGAGCCTGTTTTAACTTCAGGTTTTAATCCAAAAGACCCAGATAGAAAATGATTCACTACAACTCAGTGGCACTATACAGAGGTAGCTGTAAACTAGAGAAGAAAAAAAAGACATTAATGTCCTCTTGGGCAGGGGCTATTTTACTTCCGCACAAAAAGACCCCAGGAGACTTGAACAACTTAAAGTCATGAGTTATGTGAGCTCAGTGGAATGCAAAGTCTCTCCAGCTTCTTTAACCATTAACTCGCACATTAACCTTGAAACTCCACAAGTGAAGGGGAAGCTTGCCAACTTGGGGAATGCAAATTCCCTCCTAATCTGCCTCTGCAAACTAGGAAAGCAAGAAAAAAAATTCTTAATTGCTAATAAAGGTTTGGAGGTTTGGGGGTTTTGCTAATTTTTAAGGACAGCTTGGATCTGCAAGCCAAGATTTAGCTTGGGAAGAAAAGGGAAGACATATAACTATAGTTTAGTTTACCATTTTGACACAACACTTGGAGTTAAGCAGAAGTTAAAGGAAGTTATTCCAAGTAGGAAAACATTAAAAGTATAATATCCAAACCAAACAAAACAGAAGAGAACATAATTAGGCAGTAAAAGCCACAATGATGCAAAACCAAAAAAATAAAAGGGAGGGGGAACCACTTGCTGAAAACGGGAGAGCTAGTCACTAGGCCTCTTGCAAGCCATCAGAAGCAAGAAATCTGCCACACAGTTGCTGTGATCAGCAAATCGCTGAGGCTTGAAAGGGGTGTTTAACATAATCATATGTTGTCTGCTTTGCCATCGCATTTTTCTGTATAGAGACAGAGGATTTGTCTCTAACTGAAACATGAAAAACATTTTAAACCCAGGAATGACTAAGAAGGCACAAGAGAGAGTTGCAGGGATCAAAAGGAATGCAATACATCCTTCAACTTTCACCATGTCAACAAAGCACCGCTACTGCTTGGGAGGTCGCTGGCCAGAAAGAATTCTGCATGCAGGGAACACCGACAGACCAACCATCCTCCTCCCAGCATGACCTAACTCGTAACCACCGTGGCCCGTGCCCAAGGTGGCACTCAAGCTTATCAAGGATGCAGCAGATACTCACAGCGTCACTGCAGGTCACGTCTATGCTGCGAGACATGCTGGAATAGAGGAGCCTGGAACTCTCAAAATTGCCATTTCTTCGGTGCCGCATGGTGCCCATCGGAACCTGTAAGAGCATGGAGGAGCAATGGCCGTTTCTCTCTCTAGATGAAGCCAGCAAGGACACTGAGTGCCCTAGGAAGGCAAGGCAGAGGATATTCAAACCCAGCATAAAGAACCAGGAAGTGTATTCGTTCCTAAACTGTGAAATTAACATTCAGAGAAAGTTGTTTTCTCTTATTTCACACCACGAAGAGGCTTTCCTCTTTCCTCACTCCAAAACAAACTCCATCTCAGCATGCTTTGAGAAAGGAACAGACCTAATATGCCACCCCATTCAACTCACTGCCATATCTTAACTCGTTCCCTTCCCATCTCTGATGGGTGTGCTGAGGAGCTCGTGCTGTTCAGTCTTTATGTACAATGAGCAGTCCCTGACCCGCTGTATTTGCAAGTCAAAGGGGATATTAGGAAGGAACATTTCAGTGACAGCAGAAATGAACCACAGTGTAAAAAGAAGTTGGTCTGGCATTACCCAGCAGCTCAGAGCAGATGCAGCTCCCGAACACTGATCCCCCAGGTCTCTGTCCACTTCTGTAACAAGGACAGTCAACATGTGCCACCTGAAGGGGAAGCAGATGTAAAGATCATGGGGCCATCAGCTGCCCTTGGTGCTGGGGTTATGACAGCTTTCACCCAGCAGCCCAAATATTTTAGGATCCACAGAGAAAAATACATTTTGGTCTGGGTCTAGGCAACATGTTTATTGGCAAAGTTTTACTTTACTGTTGATTTGTTTAATAAGTTAACACCAGAAAAAGTGACTATGGGGATAACCGTACAGAGAGAACATTAAAAGAAAACAAGAGCATTAAATTATTCATTCAAAACACCAAAAGATTTCAAATTTGTCTCACTGCATTTGTAAATAATTGATATGAATAAATGTGCTGCAAACTGAAAAAAGCTAGTGAGAGTGCAAAGGAACCCTGAAAACCTTGGACTTAAATTTCAGTTTTGAAGAGCTGCATTGAAACACAGCGTTTAGCTGGTATATGTGAGCGATGCTCAGTACCTCCATGAGTGTTAGAAATAACACAGCAATCGTACATACTTCAAAAGATGTGACCCAGCTCCGGTCTACCTCACAGGCAAAGGCAGCTCATTTTCTATCTCGTTTCCAACCCATTAAATGTATAGGAAGACACTTTAAAGCGGAGGCTAGTACATTAAAGCATAACCTTCATAAATGAACACATTTTGAGAGTAATAACCATTAGATAAACACCATAATAACCCTCTAAATATAAGTTTATTACTATGCTTCCACAGCACTTGAATGAGCATCTCTCAAGGAAATCTTCAGCCTGGAAGTGACTAAGAAAAGCAAAGCAACAGAAAATAACTAGTTCTAAAGAGGCTATAATAAATAGGCTCTAAATAAACTTGTCTGCAACTGAAAAAGCAAGACCAGCTTCCATTCTCAGAAACGTTTCAGATAAATCTAACCATTATTTGCATAAACATAATTCTAGCAACTGGCTTTCTCTGAAAACTTCCAAAAAGAAAGATATTGCCAAACTTCAGAGGCACAGCTATCTCAGTTTCAGCATATTAATAACACACACCTGAAAGCAGAGAAAAAGCACTGCCTAATCACTTACCAGTGTGGAGCACTTACCAAAGTCTCCAGAATATGCCCCAGCAATCCTACTGAAATCATTACTTGAAGAGGAAGGTTTTGATATACTTCAGCTTGCAAAGCCCCACCTTTTTTTAATCTGTGTCATGCTTTCCTTGTAAGGGAGGGCACGGAGGAAGAGATCATGCACAGGAGTCAGCGATGGCAGGATTGTTCACCGATTAATCAGGAAGGCAGGCATAACTGCAGCAGGGCGCAGGAAACAACAGTCGCAGGTTATCTGTAAGAGAAGAGCAATGCTTCTGTCCCACCTGCTGTCAATGTACTGCAGAAACCAGTCAGAATACTGCAGCTAATTTTATGCAATCAAAAAGATGTGATTAAAGAGCCAGAAGTGTAAGAAAATGTTTGTGGGAATAAATAATTAGATTTTAATGTATCAAAAGATAATGAAACACAGTTGTAAAATCAACACCTATTAATCTAATTTACTACAAGGTTATTGAAACACTGGTGAAGGTTTCAATGAGTGAGAGAGGGTTTTACGTGTATTTTCACCCAACAAAATACTTGCTCTCAATTCCTTAATTTTTTTGGCTGACACTCATTGGTGTAAAATAATCTGGTTTCCTTCTGCCTTTGGCTTAAAGCTATTCACTTTAGTAAGTGTTATTTCTATTCCTGTGATAGTCATAGTGACCCCTCAGAGAGATGAGTTGTTCCCAGTCCCCTCTCCAGGCAGAGAGCAGAGCTACCCGGTGTGCTCTGGGAGAACCTCCTACATCCTTTTATCACCCACTTTGGATAGATGTCACCAGCTCAAGCACTCCCTCACAACCCTGTTTTACTTTGCACTACAGTGTATGACCATGCAAGGAGAAAATACACCCAGCCCCAGAGGGCAGAAGCTTCTCATCCATAAGCATTCCCAGAGCAGCAGAGGGAAAGAACAAAGGCCATACTGCCCAAAAGGCCCAAGACAAAACAAGTACATGTTGTAATTATGGAGCTGCTGTTGAAAACACAACCACTAAAAGCAGGCTGAGGTGTTCTGGGTCCGTGTTGATGATCAAAGGTTTCCTGGTAGTCAGGGGTGTCTCTGAACCGTGCAAAAGTGCATTCCGAAGTGTGATCCCAGAGCATCCAGACCAAAGACCCTGCTGCCACGCACTGGGCTCCCTCTGCTCACCCAGCTCCAGGCTTTTCTCCCCTTAGAAACCAAATAGAGGGAATGATGGACATGGGAATCTATTCCCAGCATGCAATCAGTGAGCAAG
This sequence comes from Eurypyga helias, assembly GCF_000690775.1. Taxonomy (NCBI): domain Eukaryota; kingdom Metazoa; phylum Chordata; class Aves; order Eurypygiformes; family Eurypygidae; genus Eurypyga; species Eurypyga helias. The sequence goes on along the minus strand of NW_010270033.1, from coordinate 4,659 downwards.
CATATACAAGTCGATAACCACCCAAAAAGCTCAGCAGAAATACTTCTGTAGCTTTTGCAAAGCAGGAGTGAGACGTCCCAGATGTCCTCTCTCCCTGGTGATGGTGAGGCAGGTACTGCTACTCTTCAGCACCAGGAGCCTAATCAACCCATCTGAGGTGTTCTGCCAAGGGGCACTGGTGGAAGAGGGAACAGGGCGGGCTTTTCCAGCTGGCAGCCCGGCCTGAGAGCAATCTTTCCTTCTGTCACAGGGATAGCTTTATTTACCTTAAATCTCGTGTTACCTTGGCATATACACATGTGTATTGACATGAGTCTTCACTTAGGGGCTTAACTTACACTGCAGCTCAAAACCCCATCCCTTGAACTCTTTCTTCCAGGGATGGGGCATCCACAGCTTCCCTGGGCAACCTGTTCCAGTGCTTCACCACCCTCTCCGGGAAGAATTTTTCCCTGGTATCTGATCTCAATCTCCCCACTTTCACTTTAAACCCGTTATCCCTTGGTCCTGTCACTACAGGCCCTTGTAAATAGACCCTCACCAGCTTTCTTGTGCTGAAGGTGCTCTAAGGTCTCCCCAGAGCCTTCTCTTCTCCAGGCTGAACACCCCCAACTCTCATACATGTCTCTCCACTTCTCCTGTTGTGTCAGAGCTATTTTCACACAAAGCCTACTTTAACCTGACAGTTAAAGAGTTTAAACCACTGGAGCCACATGTGTGTTCAGCCCAAAGACATAACTCAGCCAAGTGATCCACTCTTCCTAAGAAACATAGAGAAACACAGCAAAGACTTGCAGCTCACCCTGAGAGGGAGCTACATCGCTTCTGTTCACCTGCTGTCAGCCTATGTCATGAGAAGAGAGTTTTCAGGGGCAGACAACAGCACTATGGTTATGCATCAACTGAAGTACTGAACAGGAATCTTTACTGTGGCTTCAACCTGTAGTAAGTCCCTTAGTCACTGCCCAGTAAAACCAGTCTGGCTGCTAACTCAGGAAAATAAACCAGTGAATACATAAATGGAGAGTTCAATCATCCCTTCAAAAAAGCAGCTGCAGAGTTGGGGAACAAACCCTACTGCCAGGTCCTATTACACACAGCAAACCTGGAAAGCAGATAGATTTTTGGAGCCACTTTATGGTTCTCAAGTGCTGCAAATCCCCCCATACCTTAAGTTAAGAAATTGGGCACCCCAAGCATAAGTCGGAGATGCTCTCTGAATATGTCAGGAAGTTTTTAGTCTACCTGGGCAAAAGACGATCAATATTTTCCAAAGGCAAGAGCTCCTCCATCAGCAATAATTTACACTTCCCAGAACTGCTGCATTCTTGGTCTGAGAATACACATGCAAGTATTGCAAACCTACAGTAATTACTCCAAGGGACAGCAAATACACTGAGCTTTACTGTATTCCTGCAAAATCAGGTCTGTCTCCACCAGGGAGATTTTGGGGAGAATTTGCCAAACTGCATAGAATTTGCTGTCTTTCCTAATTCACAGAATGTACACAACTACAGTTTTGGAGGAAAGAGAGGTGAATAATTGTGAGCAATAGAAAAGGCGTTACTACGGATCCTGGCCAAAGAGGATGATCAGTGAAGCAAGAGCCCTCATCCTCAGGATCAGCATTTGTGCTGATTCAGTGTCGTTACCCACACAGGAATCAAAATACAGCAAGCACTTGTAATACTCAGACACAGAAATTCAGGTAGATATGAAAACATTTTCCATTCTACAGAGAGCAGAGACTGTAAGGAAGAAAGGTGCTTCTACACATGAATAAACTTTATGAACCTTAAAAATACCCTCATATAAAGCAAGAGGGCAGATTTACGGCAAATGGTGCCTCAAGAGTCACAGGGATTTCTGGACCCTGCAGCCTCCACTGTGCAGAAGGACAGGTACTATGGGATTCATTTCAGTGGTTGGCAGTAAATCAATTTCTACCCCAGGACCTATGAGAGCTTAAGAGGGATTTTTTATTGGTAACAGCATTAAAATCACCACTACTGGCCATGCAATCCTTTTTCAGGAAGAAGGTTGTTTGGCCAAGTTTTGAGCCACACATCACTAGCACAACTGTTTAAAGACAGTGTCTTACCAGGGGTCTGTGTATGGGGTTTCACAGCATCGCCACCCCAGAATCCAATGGCTGAAAGCATTCTTGGGTCATCTGTTCCCATCTGAAACCCAGACAAGAGCCTGAGCAAAAATCCAGGTGGGTTTTGCAGCACTGTCAAAGCATGATGGATCAAATGGACAAAAAGGTGAAATGCTTAGTCTGTTGAGTGCTAATCACCACCTTTCCTTAGTCTAAATTTTCCCTGTGGATCATCAGAGAGAACAAAATGCCAAATACTGTCGTAGAACAGCCAGTAATACTTACTAATTACAGAAGCTAAACCAAAGTGTTACATGGAGAGTCACAATGAACATTTCTATCACAGAAATCCCTCTGGATTTATTTTGCTTTGGCTACAAGCTATTAACATGGTTCCTCTTTCTGGGCAGGAACAGACACCGATGCAGTTGCACGCAGAAGTTCGTTTACTGTGTATGACCTGCCTTCGGTACCCCCTTTTCCTGCTTGCTCTAATAGCCCACTTGTTCCCTTTGTAGCCAAACCACAGAAACTCCCCTAGAGCAGGGGTAACAGCTCATGTGGTTCCTCACCGCTTCTACATTGTGATTTTGGGTTCATAACTACTGGGGAAAACAAAACTATTTGATCGTGTTTCCAGCTTAGATACTGCATTTCTCAACAGCATTAGGAGGGGGAGAGAGCAATGAAAACTATTCCATGTGAACGAGGAGGCCAACCTTTAGCACTTCTCATCCTTAATAGTACCTTGAGCATAATTACCATAAGCACAACAAACCTGGGGAGAAATAAAGATAATTATCTGCCATTTCGAGTCCATGCCCTTCGTCTCTCTGTCTCACCTGGCTCTGTAAATGCCCAGCTGTTCCCAGCAAGGGTGAGAAGGTCTCTGCTCCTTTTACCATTTCCTAGCTCTGGGTAAGAAGAACATCTGAAGCTGCCACATGGATGGCAGGTCAATACTCTAGCAACAGGCACCCCACAAAAGCATAGGGGTAAAGCTGAGGAAACTCTTCAAATCAAGCAAAAGGACAAGGACTTTGCTTTTTTTAGCAATGACAGAGAGGATTGAGTCCTATTTCTGTGTGTGAGGACCCACTGGGCTGCACCTACCAGCCACTACAATAAGCCTCTTTCAGCTAATGCAGGCAACTTGTTGGCTTAACTTTTGGGTTATGCTAAAGCTCCGTAAAATGAGGAGCTGCAGAAGGTACTCCTTATTGCAAGAAAGGTCAACAAAACTATTCAAACCCTACCAGAGTCCTACCTGAAGCCAAGGTGTGAGAAGGTACTTCCATTGCAGTACAACTTGGGCAACAAAAACACAGATAGCAGGGCTTCTCTGGGGTTTGGGTCTTTAAGATAATCTCAGGAAAGCCCAAAGAGCATTTCTCCATGGAGAAACTGCTCAAGAGACGACAGTTTCAGGTTCCTTGTTTCTTCCTACATTCAGGAAGGCAGGTGCACTGCTGGAGATAAACCAAGTTTCATAAAGCTCCAATCATTCTTACTCATTTTGAATGGAAAACGTAGAATGGCATGTTTCCAGCTGGCTGCTCGAGTCACAAGGATTTAGTATTAATTACTGGAAGCAATTTTGTTATTTACCTTTCCAAGGTATGTAACAATATTCTATCAAGTCTGCAGTGACACACTGCAGGCTAAAGAGAACATAACCTACTCCAAAATGGCAATGTTTTGGCAATGACAGATATTTGAACAGTTCAAAAAGGGATTATTGACAGAGTCTAAATCTATTAGAAGCAAGTCTTATTAATCTGAGTGTCCAGCTGGTCTTGCTTAAAGAGGACAGTCTCCTAGACAAACATAAGTGTGACCCTGCAAAGACAGAGACCCAGCATTACTGAGCCTTGAAAGCTGGGTTGTTGCAGAGGAGAAAGCTGTGGTCCTACCCTCTCTTATTACCTGTCCTGCTGTTCCACAATCATTTTAAATCCTTTTTAACAATTCAGATTCCTAACTACAGACACTTGTATTTAAGTGTGAGAGTGTATTGCATCTGGAGAACAACTGGTGAAACTATTCCGATACGCATGTTAGGCCAGAAAGCTTTAAAAGTGCATTTTGGTGTGAAATATTAATAGGTATGAACAGAACACTGACAGATTCTTTCTGTAAAAGCCTTAAAAAATAAAAGGAATCTACCAAAAATAATTATGTAATTTTCAGCTTCCGAATGTTCCGAGCGACTAGCAATTGTGCTCCTCGGGCTTTTATGCACTTAATTTGATGGAAATGTTCTGAGAAAGTGTTCATCAAGCCTCAAAAAATGAGGTGAGGTCAGAGGAGAGGAGAGAGAAGAGGAGATGGAAAGCTTAGGACACTTTAGATCAGCTAAAAAAAAACCAAAAGGCAGAAGCAAGCCCCTAGCCTCAAACATGCTAGTTAGTGAAGGCTCACTGCCGCCAGTCTCAGTGCAGTAGGCACACAAGCTCTGCAACAGCTACACGGATTTCTTTGAATTTAACCAGGATCAAAATAAAAATGTGCATTAAACCAGAGTAACACAGTTGATGACTATAGAATCATAGAATCAT
>NW_010270032.1:35774-46251 GCF_000690775.1 Eurypyga helias | reverse complement strand
CTGGCTCACGAGGCTGAATGCCCATAATATTTCAATATAACTCCCAAGGCATTGTGTAAATCATAGCATAATTGTGTAATACATATGTTTTCATAAATCACATACAGAGAAAACAAAAAATGTCATGAAGGGACAGGTCCCTTCCAACCTAAACCATTCTATGAATGATTTGCCTTTGCATCTTTGGAGGTAAATACTGTCCTTGTGTGGGGTTGTGATCTGGAAGGTGTTTATGGTCTTTCCTGCTTTGGCTCTGCAACTGGAATATTTTGTCTTCAAGACTAGACATCTTGGAGCTGAGTTATGTGTGTGACTTAGAACTATCAACTGAAGGGGCTCAAGTAGCTTGCAGCTGTTACTGATTTTGACTGATTGGGATGGCAAGTTGTACACCTCTTGAAATGATAGAGTTGTATGTAAGGCATGTTTCACCACTGCAGGTATAAATAAATCGGCCTGCTACCTCAGTGTTCAGGTGTTGTCACAGAATCACAGAATGGTTTGGGTTGGAAGGCACCTCAAAGATCATCTAGTTCCAACCCCCCTGCCATGGGCAGGGACACCTTCCACTAGACCAGGTTGCTCAAAGCCTCATCCAGCCTAACCTTGAAGACTTCCAGGGATGGGGCATCCACAGCATCTCTGGACAACTTGTTCCAGTGCCTCACCACCTTCTTAGTGAAGAATGAATTTCTGATACCTGATTCAAATGTCCCCACTCCCAATTTAAACCCATTGCCCCTTGTCCTGTCCCTTACAGGCACTTGTAAAAAGTTCCTCCCACCCTCCAGCTTTCTTGGAGGCCCCTTCAGGTACTGGAAGGCTGCTGTAAAGTCTCCCTGGATCCTTCTCTTCTCCAGGCTGAACAACCCCAACTCCCACCCTGCCCCCACAGCAGAGATGCTCCAGTCCCCTGAGCATCTTCGTGGCCTCCTCTGGACTTGCTCCAACCAGTCGATATCCTTCTTATGTTGGGGTCCCCAGAGCTGGATGCAGGACTCCAGGTGGGGTCTCATGAGAGTTTCTCTCGATGCAGCTGAGGATATGGTTGGCTTCCTAGGCTGCAGGCACACATTACCAAGTCATGTTGATCTTCTTATCAAGTAACACCCCCAAATCCTCCTCCTCAGGGCTTCTCTCGATCTGTTCTCTGCCCAGCCTGTGTTTGTGCTTGGGATTGCCCCAAAACATGTGCAGGACCTTGCACTTCATGAGGTTGCACTTCATGAGGTTATGTGAAATAGCTAACATGAAACATGTTCTGATTTTTTTTTTTTTTGGTCTGAATTTAAAAGACAGAGAAACTTCCTGTGAACAGAATTGATTGGAATTCAATTGATTTAAAATAAATCTTTTCTGCTTTGCAGCAAAAAGTTGTGAATACACAGTGTGGCTATGATGTCAGAAGGAAGGTAAGGTGCTGGAATCTTGCTGTTGCTTATGTTCTGTGCTTCTACAGGCAAAACTATTAAAACTGTGGAATTGTTGGTAGATATGTCAAATTTAAAATTCTGGGAACTAACTGACCTTGCTGTATCATTCTAAAAGTAGAGTGTGGTATAGATTGTCCTTTGTTTGAAATAAATTCGTACTGTTGGAGGGTTGAGAAAACAAGTGACAGAACAGGTAAAAGGAAAGGGACATTTCAAAAAGGAAGTAGGACTTGCATTTCAAAGTGCGTTTCAGTTATTGGTTCTAATAGTCTCGCTCTGAACTCTATTATCTGCTAATTCTGAAGTATTCTAATAACAGGATTTGCAGGAACATACTAACATCAATGTCTGATGTTCCCTAATGTAATCTGGGCATATATGTATTTCTGGAGTCTGGTTAAAAACATTACTGCATAAATGACAATTCATTAGCTTAGCTCTATCATGTGATTGTTCTTAAAATAAACTTCAGCAGAGAAGTACTGTTCTTTTCTCTTCCTCTCTATATTCAGATCAAGAGTCAATGGGAGGATCAGATTTTTGTCAAAGGATGTATTCTTGCTCTTGAAGCGTGGCTACCCCGAAATATCTACATTGTTGCAGGTGTCTTCATAGCTATCTCACTGCTCCAGGTTAGTTGTGTTAGCTCATGCTACTTTTGAAAAAAGTTTCAAGTTTGCAGATACAGACCTGGTGAAGGTAAAAGTAGTTATGGAGAGAGGTAGAGTAAATATTTCAACACTTTTTTTTTAATGTATGAGTCTAATGTGGCCAAAACAAAAAAAATATACAGAGGAGGACTTGGATTGGGAATATCTGATGTCAACTAATGTTAAGTCTGTTGAAATTATGTTCCTCAAGGCAATGAAGGTCACTATAAAACCCAATATAATTAAATACATACAGTATATGATGATTTTGGTGTATATTGTTAAATATTAGCATAGCAATATGCTTACGTATTATTACTGTGATGTGATACAGTAATATTTATTACATTTTAAAATGCTGTGAGGGAAGGGAGATGATCTGGTCATCCACTCCAGTAGATCTAAACTACAGCCTTCTGTCACAAATATGAAACGACTAAAATACTGTTCTGTCTTTCATGCTAAGCTTCCCACTCAGCTGGCTGTGACTGCCATATGCTCTTTGCAGTATGTATGCCGGTCAAAAATGAAAAATGGAAGAGCAGGAGAATGGCTGAGCAGGTTGCAAACATGGTATTAGCAGAACCACACAAAGGAGTTGCAGTGACTTCTTCCAGTACCTTGCTGCTGCTTGGTACATGAAGGAAAAACAAAATCAAAATTCTCAGTAAAACATACTGTATCACTTCTTTCAAGGTGATTCTTGCTTTCATTGTGGCAGTTTTTTGCACTTGCCTAAATTTCTTTGCTATGGTACTGCTTCACTTCAGTGGATGATAATAAACTTGTAAATCTACTACAGAATGTATTTTCCATTTAAGTGAAAACAATTGAGCAGAATGTACTGGCAATATACCTCTTCCCAGCCACGGCCATGCTGCCCTCTGCAGCATGGGTATTTGATATTCTATCCTCGTCTAAAGAGAGTGCTGCTGTGGCTTTGAGAGGTGCTGTCCTGAGAACAGCACCTTCAGTTAGGAATGTGTTCAAGATGGAAAGGAAGTCTAATCTTTTGGCAGTGTGTTAGCTGACAGTAACTTGCAGATGTTGTTTTCATTCATGCCCTGAGTCTCTGTGAAACCACAATCAGTCACTTGTATTTTCAAATTGTGTTGTGTGCATTAAACTATTTCATGGTGGGACTGAGGGTTAGACATTACTTGTCTTCATCTGAAACCTTTCGGCTTCTTCAAAACTTCACCCCAGTCTTTTGCTGTTTTTCTAAGTAAGTATCACAAAATGGGCTGAGTTAAGAATTTCTTCAATTTGTAAAGGCAGATTTCCCTGATAACTTGAGTCAATGTTAAAAATTTTAAATCTAAATGTCTCAGGATAATATGGGACTTTCCTCACTACTGTTTGTGGCAAGAATTTAATTTTAGTGCAGGTAATTGTACATTCTGTATATATTTAAAAAAAAAATCAGAAAATCAACTGGATTATCCAAAGTTGCAGAAGGAATGAAAATGCCTGATTTGTAACTTCAGCAATAGGTGAGTGTTACAAGACTCAAGTGCCCTTGACTAAGTGCATTTCTCCTAGCTCTAGGGCCTCTGGAAGCTTATTATTTTGAATGCTCCTGAAGTGTTACATGAAAGCATCTTTTTCTCATAAGTCTTATTTTCTGCAAGATTCTGCTGCCTTTATTACTTTTTAGTAATAGCCATGCCTTGACAGATGATCCCAGCTATGGAATGATATCTGAACCTGCAAATGCTTTATGAATCCATATCTTTATTCACAAGAGTAGCTGTACTGGCATCAATCCAGTGTTGCAGGAACACATGAGAAGTAGGTTCCCATTCTGCAATAGTGACGGGGGGTATTAGGCTCTAATTTTTAGAAACATCTCACAGACTGGTATGTTAGAAGCGTTTCATCTCACAAATTGTTTGTTTTCTTGTCTCTTTAGATTTTTGGGATTTTCCTAGCCAGGACACTGATTTCTGATATTGAAGCTGTAAAGGCAGGTAATGCCTTCTGAATATAAAAGCAGGAGCCTGTTGCAAAAAAAGTATATTTTACTGTTACTGGTCGGACGCTGAGGTGGAAGAAGTGCGCAGACCGTGAAATACTCCTGTTATTAAAAGCCTTATGTGGATTTTACCCCGCTCGTGCTTTTCATTAGAAGGTGGTACAAAAAAAACCCCACCAACCTCCAAACACACCTGTCTACCTTTTTTCTAACAAGACCACTCAGTGCACCAGCATTGATCTCTGAGGAAGAAATGAAATTTCCCAAGACGTTGGTGGAAGAGATTTGAAAGATTGTAGCAAGGAGACATGAAACTGCTGTAAACCCTTTCCTTGAAGGATTGCCCTGAAGTTTGTTCTGTTTTCACTCCCAACTGCCATCAATCTCAAAATATAACCTTTTCAGAAGGTGTGCTGATTTCTTCAGAATCTTGAAATAATTTTAATCTCTACAGTAGACTCATGCAGTCAATTTTCGGGAAGATATCCAACAAACATAGTCGTTATGATATTGGAAATTGAAAAAAAGTCTCACAATTTGTCTAGTTCTTTAATTGATTTTCAGTTGTGCAGAAGTAGAGATATTTCTGTTTGACTGGAAATAACATAGATGTCACAGGAGCAGGAATTTGTTCTCAGCATCAGAGCTTGAGTAACCCATACTGTTTTGAAAATGCAAGCCTTTCTCAAGAGGGGAAAAAACTGGCTGTTGTAGCATTATATGTTAGAAATCTCCATCTCTGGCAAGGGGATGTGAATCCCTGATGCTGTGTCCTGTCTGAAAAGTATGTAAATATTCTTTATTTATAGAAGAAAAAAACTCTAAAAATGCTTAGCTTTTTATTGATCGGTAATATCTTTTAAAAGTGCTGTGTGCAGAAGTTTCAAAATACATCTTTTATCAGTAGGTAGCAAGCATGCTATGCTAGCTGTTGGTGGTTTTTGCCTTCCCTCTAGTTTCTGTCACAACTGCTATGCTGATACTCACAAACCCTAACTGCTGTTATCAGGACTGATGAAAAGCATTTACATTTAGTATTGATCCCTACTGAAATACGTTTGTTTTTTTTTTTAATGAGGAAATACACATTTAGTGAAAGATTATAGTTGTTGAATCTTTAAAATTTCTGTAAAGCTATTGAATCATCAGTTCTGCTTGTATTCTGATAGGTAGTTCAAACACCAGTCACAATATGACAAACCAGGATGACTTCTTCACAGTAATTATGTGCATCAAACTGAACTACTCCTGCTGATGTCAATGTTTTTGTTTTTATCAGAAGAAAACTAAACTCTCTTCCCATCTTCCCTTCTTGGAGGTTTAGTAGGTGGATCTGTAGTTCAGTAAGACTTCCAGTCTTCTCTAAAAGACTTTGGCATATTATTTTTAGCTTTAAGATAGAAGTATGTGACTGAAAACTTATTGGAAGTAGCTGTCAGTTTTACCGTGGGCTGTATAACTAACATTGTTTACTGCTTCCACCATTTTTTCAGGGAGAGCAGGTTGATTTACAGTGCCTATCATAGTGTAAATTTTAGAAAACTATATATTTTTATAATGATATTTTACTACATGTAGTCTGCTTGAAGGATTTAATACTTGTATTTCCAAATTATGTGGCTTTCTTAGGAAGCCGAACTTTAAAAAAAAAATTCTCTAACATCTTTTTTTCCATTACGCATGTATTAACGAACATTTCACTGCCAAAAGCTGAACAACAGTGAGAATCTTTGAGTCTGTATTGATTGTCCAGACATTCTTCTAGCTTTTAATCTGTGTAGCACTTCACAGACAATGCTGTACTTCTCGTGTTCAGCTTTCATAGTTCTTTTTCTAGCCAGTGCTTGAGACACAACAGGAAAAGGAAGCTTGTCTGAGGATGGCTGATTTCCTTACAGTAGCAGAGAACAGTCTGCTATTACTTATCTGAAAAACCTGAAAGTAAAATGGCTAACAGTGCACTGAGATTTTCTTTTTTTGGCTTTGATATACAACAAGGAACCAATAGCAGTATATCAGTGAGGAGGAGAGCAAGAGACATTTCTTCTGTAGAGCCTTGAATTTGAGGTCTATATTACTTATTTGTTGGATATAGTCCATTAGGAGCAGCCAAAAACTTGGTGCTGTTACTGCTACTTTGCAAGCAGCAGCATCTAGCAACCTTTGCTTTGAACTCTGGTGCTTGAGATTTTATACCACCTCATCAACCATCATACTCTGTTAAGGTTATGTGTGATAATCTGATGTATGTAAAATTGGAGAAGGACGCTCTCTATTTGTAACTTTGTTCGTAAAACGTTGCATTGAAAATTGCATCTAGGGCGTACAGTTCCCTTTGCCACATTTTGACACGCAAAGCTCCAACTGCTGGAAGTAATTTCAGCAGTTGGTGAAAATCATCATGGCATCAAAGATACCTATGGAGTTTGTGCACTGAAATAAGCTGCTGACAAGAGCCAGTGCTGTGGATCAGGATTCAGTGTTTGCACATCTTGCCAAGTTGCCTGAAGACAAAGGAATTCTTGGTTTCTTTTTGAAGTACTGGTTATATGTAAAACAGAATTTAATTGAAGTACTGCTTTCCATGGTTTGTTCTTACTGGCTTTGGCCATATTAACACCAGTTTTGCATCAATGCTCCAGTTATTGAAACTGAACTCAGGAAAGCAAGTTCAACCTATTTCAAGATCTTTAAATTCTTGGAGTAATTTGTTTTCACTGTGGAAACACTTAATGTGCTTATTCAACATCACTTTTAAAACCCTGGGTCTCTAGGCTGGTTTACCTCCGGACATTAGAAGTGCACCCCCACTGGTGTTGCAAATGGCTAGTGTAATTTCAGACTTGGAATGGTAATACTTTCTTGCCACTTCCTACTTAGCTATATTTAGCACCTTCTCTGTGGGCCTGCAGTGACTTCATGGCTAAAGACTTAGGTTATGGTTTAAAGAAGTCCTGTCAGCAAAAGCAGTTGGGAGTAAGCCTGCTGCTAAAGCCTTGAAGGAGCAGCAATTCAGCAGTCTGAGAGGTTTGATAAATTGTTGAGATTTCAGTGGTTGCATTTCGAACAACTCCACAAACACTACAATGGAAACAAGGTTTTTAATGAAGATGTCAAATATGGGATCGGACTTGAATAACTTGACTGAGAAGGAAACTTTTCAGTGTGATCGCTTTTATTTCTCAGAGATGAGCACATTTTCTGCAAAGCAATGTATTTATTTGTCAGTATGTTTGATAGTGCAACTGCCTGTTGTTTCTATTAATATACCTGCATTTGGACACAGTTTCCCTGTACATGAAGAAGGAGGATAAATATAAGCACTGAAAAGAGTGCAGTGTCCAAAGGAGCTTCAGTCGCCTCCTGAAAACCTGAATATTTCTTCCCAGGGGGTCTTTAGTTTTGGTGACCCTCATACAGTGCCATATGGATAGACTTGTACCATCAGTCCATTGAGGTTGATGTGGCAATTGGCTTATATGTAGAATTGCCTTGTTTTTTGTTTCTCCATTCCATCCTTTCATCTTTCTTCCCCTACTGCCTGTGGGTTATCATGCAGCTTAAACATTGTTTAGCCACAGGAAGGGGAGGTTCTGTCTGTTATTCCAAGATGGCTTTTCTGAGTGACTTTTGACACTTCTTTTTTTTTTCCTCAAGCCTTAAATTTGATTAAATAAAATGTAATGTTTTGTACTCCTGGAGTTTGATTTCTAAGATTTGTTGCTTCTAGTCACTGACCTTTCCTTCTTTAAGGTTTAGACTTGCTATTGAGACTGCAGCTTGTGGATAACTACAGAAATGGTAAAGGTCTGGTGTGTGTGTGTGTATTTTGCTGAAACTAACTCCTGAGTGTGTGTGTGTGGTTTGGTGTTTTTTTTTTTTTTTTCCCCTCTCCAGTTATGGCTGCTGAATTAGTAGATAACACTGGTGCTTTTCCCTCCACTGTTAATGGAAAGCCATGAACAAGAGCAGCTGCAGAATGGTGTAGAGAAATTATTAAAACTCTGGATACCTAAAAAGTTAAAAATGCTGTTTGCGCTTTGACTGCCATTATCCACAGTTACTGCTCCTGTGATTTGCACAGTCTGTGGTTTGTCATGTCCAAGCAACGCTCCTGTAACTACTCTTAAAGAGTGCAGAAGGGAAGTAGTTGCCAGGTTTGAAGATGAGGCTTGCAGAAATAGGTTTGTGTCTGCTTCTTTGGTAATTTTAACATTTCTTTAATGCATTAAAACATTATTTTAGTTTTAATAAGGTCAGAAAACATTTAATCAATGATAATGACTATATTAGAATAATGTAATATCTAGAATTGGATATTCTAGAGTGTTAAGGCTGGATAATTTCTGCTAAGAATTACTTAACTTGAATGTGGCAATTTGGTGTGTGTATATATAGAACTTATAATAGATCCTGATATATCTCACACTAAGGCCTGGTTGAGGCACAACCCCAGGTCTTATTTTGAAGTTCAAATTGTCTGAAGCTATTTCTCATTTTGACACTGGAAATGTGTAGGATGCCCAGACCACTGTGTGCTTTAAGCTAGAGGAAACTACACATGGTTCAGGTCTTGTTTTTCTTTTCTCCTACTATGTGGTTAAAACCTGCTTGTGTGTTACTCACCAAGTGACTTTTCTGGGGTGATTTTATGAAATTCCCTTTCTTTTGAGTACTCCCAAAAGTGATATTTGATGGCACATGTCATGACCTAAATAGTGTTAACAAGTTTTGCAAGTCAGAAAGCTTTTGCAGGAAAACTGTTGTAATGTTTGTTTGCAGACAGAAGCCAGTTATACTTGAATTGTTTGAGAACAGAAGATCTTGTTGACTTCTAAATATTCCCTGCTTTATGACAAATATTTTGAAGGTCAGTACTTTTTCTGGTTTTCCTCAATGACTTTTTTTTTTTTTTTAGCCAGCAGTAAATATAATTTTCTTTAGTTCCTCACTATCCATCTCTACAGGGTTTTGAATTTGATCTCCTAGGGCTTGGCAGTGTGACTCTGCAATGTACTCACAACTGCTTCAAAAAGTTCCCCTAAGAACAAGTTGTGCAATAGATCCTGCTCTTACCTTTTTTTATCAAGTGACCATTTTTAAATATGAAAGGTTTCTGTAGAAATGTTCAGACGCGTTTGTTTTACTACAGTTTTTCATTGTCTTAGGTTAAACCCGGGTTCTCTTACTGAAGATAATTTAATGAAATGCCAGCTGCCTCCAAATCTTCATGCATGTCCACTTGCAGTTTCTAACAATCTTTAATTTATATCTTCTCCAAGCACTGTATGGATATTGACTGCAGTTTCCTGTAAACTTTGCTTCTACTGAATCTCATTCCAGGTTACAATAGCTGCAACTCTGAAGTTAGGACAAGACCGTGACCTCAGATACTTAGGAATGTAGCTTGTCACACTAGCAGGTAAAACCCTGAGATGAGTTTTAAAATTGGAAATTGAAGGGAGAGTTAGTTTAAAGATACAGTGTTGTGGTGGTTTTAACATGTTCTGTTAACAGCTGGGCTCACAGGTTGATTCACAATGTGCATAAGCTACAGCGCTCATCTAATCTAAAACCCCATTGTTTCAGGTTGCATGACACAAGCTTGAGACTTTTTTGTAATGAATTTCAAGTCCCATCGATATAAAAAAAAGTTGCAAGTGATATCCCGATCCGATAAAACCAAGCAGTTTAAAAATGTGTATAGAAGTGGTTATTGCCTGATGCTTCTCATGGGTTGTTTTCTGAGACTTTCTTGACTGGCCTTATTCCTAGTGCTGTGTGTGAGTATCTCAGTGAAGAGCAGCAGTGGTGGAAGGATCCAAGGCCAAATAGATGAGCAAATAAGTATTTCTCTTGGTACTTACAGCTCTAAAACCAGGAGCTGTACCTGGGCTTTAGTGGTGTTGGTTATGTGGCAGCATGACAAATGCAAGGTAGGCTTGGCAAAGCTGGTGCTTTATTGCATTTGCCTCAGCAGCAGCGCAGGGTTGCTAAGGGGAAGAATGGAGGCTACTGGGGGGTCTTTCCTCTCAAAACCTGTAGTGTAGTGACAGCTTCCTTGACCACATTTGCATTGCTGTGACTGCAGAGTTGTTCGAGGGTTTCTTTAATCTTGTCCGCTTCTATTTCTTGTCTCAGATCACCTGAATGGGAGATGAAATGATGACTTTTAGTGACATGCCATGCTATAGTGACTCCAAACAATTATTGTAAGCTAAAAGTTTGGAGTACTTGCTATTTAAAATAAGCTCCTTTCGTTTAAATAAATTTCTCTCAATAGATGCCTTTTCAGCCATTGAAAGTATTGAACAGTGTGCCCTCGCGGCCAAGAAGGCTGATAGCATCCTGGGGTGCATTAAGAAGAGCGTGGCCAGCAGGTCAAGGGAAGTTATCCTCCCCCTCTACTCTGCACTGGA